>NW_026923300.1:72500-211787 GCF_032062105.1 Saccostrea cuccullata | reverse complement strand
CAAATTTATTCAAATCATGACCCCCGGGGGTAGGGTGGGGCCAAAATGGCCGATCAAAGTTTTACATAGGAATATATAGAAAAAATCTTTAAAAATCTTCTTCTCAACAACCACTGGGCCAGAAAGGTTGAAACTCATGTGGAATCATCCTCAGGTAGTGTAGATTCAAGTTTGTTCAAATCATGACCCCGGGGCTAGGATGGGGCCAAAATGGCCGATCAAAGTTTTACATAGGAATATATAGGAAAAATCTTCAAAACCTTCTTCTCAAGGACCACTGTGCCAGGAAACATGAAACTCAAGTGGAATCATCCTCAGGTAGTGTTGATTTATGTTTGTTCAAATCATGACCCCCCGGGGGTAGGGTGGGGCCAAAATGGCCGATCAAAGTTTTACATAGGAATATATAGGAAAAATCTTTAAAAATCTTCTTCTCAAGAACTATTAGGACAGGAAAGATAAAACTAATGTGGAATCATCTCAGGTAGTGTAGATTCAAGTTTGTTCAAATCATGACCCCCGGGGTAAGGTAGGGGCCAAAATGGTCGATCAAAGTTTTTCATAAGAATATTTAGGGAAATCTTTTAAAATCTCCTTCTCAAGTACTTCAAAGCCATAATTAGTGATATTTATAATTATTAAATCATCCTCAGGTAGTGTAGATTCTAGTTTATTCAAATCATGTTCCCTGGGGAGTTAAGATTTAAGCCCCCCCCCCCCCCCCCCCTCGAAACGAAACTCGGTAAACTTTCATTTCTGATCTGAGAATAATTGCTTTTTCCTAGCCTGTGTGCTCAGGTGAGCCCTGTGGCCCCTGGGCCTCTTGTTTCAATGATTGTCCTAATTATGTTCCCCAAACGAAGTTGGGGAACATATTGTTTTTACTCTGTTTCTTATTATTATTATTTTTCTTCTCGGGAAAATTTTGTCCGCGAATGATCTTGTAAAGTACACATCCGATTAAGGGGAAACCTTTTTAGGGTAAGTAGGCTTGTTATGTAGATTTGCGGAACGAAGGTCATTTTGCGCGCACGTGCTTGCAAGAGCGCGCACGTGCAACACGTGAAATGACCAATATGCTTGAAATTGCCGTAACTTTTACATTTTTCGATGTAATGCTTTGATATTTAGAATATATAGACATATTATAAATGTAGATAAGATAACATTGTCATCATGCAATTTTGTGTGCACGTGCTTGCAAGAGCGCGCACGAGCAACACGTGAAATGACCGATTTAATTGATATAGGCGAAAATTTTTACCTTTTTTAATGAAATGCTTTGAGACTCATAATATAAGGATATAGTAGTAGCATAGACAATATGACATGGTCAAAATAGCAAGATCTCACGCGCATGCACGTGCGCTTCGCTCTGATTGGCTGAAACTAAAATCTCAACATCTTTCTTGTTTTTTGATGAAATCCTTTGAAATTTTGTACATAGCCATGCATTAGGATATCCTACAACATGATATATAACAATTTTCATGAAAACACGTGCATGCACGTGCGCTGCAATCTGATTGGCTGAAACTTTAAATAGCTATAACTCCCTTGGTTTTCAATCAAACAGGATGGGATTTGGAACAAAGATAGATATAATAGACTTCTACAAGAAGGTATGGTCACCATGCACATCCATACACGTGCATGTACATGCGCTGCAATCTGATTGGCTGAAACTTTAAATAGCTATAACTCCCTTAGTTTTCAACCAAACAGGATGAGATTTGAAACATAGATAGATATAATGGACTTTTACAAGAAGGTATGGTCACCATGCACATCTATACACGTGCGTGAACGTACGCTGCAATCTGATTGGCTGAAATTTTAATCAGCTATAACTCCCTTGGTTTTCAACCAAACGGAGTGGGATTTAGAACATAGATAGATGTAATGAACTTCTACAAGAAGGTATGCCACCATGCTCATGTATGCACGTGCGTGCACTTGAATGAGCGTATGTTTTAATACTTTTAGATTAAATACTTTAATATTTAGTATATTAAAGTATATAGATTGTGTAGACAAGATGATATGGTCATTACGCACATGCGTACGCGTGCAATGCTAAAATTTGAATGAACTTGGTACCCTTCTGGGTAAACGTTGTTAAAGTCTCAAATGCATAAAGTTTGTCTTATTTAATGAAGCTTACAGGGAATATGGCACCAAAAGGGAGATGGGGAGCGTTTGGGGAACATCTGTAACGGTCCCCGTTACAATTAGCACTAGTTCATTTATTTTTCTTTTAAAGATTTCTTTTTTTATGAATGCTAGAGTACATTATGTTGAATTCAATGCTGGGCTTCCATATTTTTACACAGAAAAGTAGTTCTACTTTCAATTTGTCATTCCTTTTACCAATGACCATAACTTCATATTTTTTATAAATTGTCTCTTTTATACTTTTAGAATGTATTTATATCACCCAATATGCTATAGTTTACAACTTTCTTTACTCATTTTTTACCATTTATAGAGTATAAAAGGACTAAGAAGAAAGAATGATTTTTTCAAAGATGGACTATTTTTAAGGTTAGTATTTGCTAAAAGACATTTTTTTTTGCATTTATTCCATTAAATCTATAATCTGTAAT
Organism: Saccostrea cuccullata; assembly: GCF_032062105.1. Classification (NCBI taxonomy): domain Eukaryota; kingdom Metazoa; phylum Mollusca; class Bivalvia; order Ostreida; family Ostreidae; genus Saccostrea; species Saccostrea cuccullata. The sequence goes on along the minus strand of NW_026923300.1, from coordinate 209,181 downwards.
TCATAAGAAAGATATTGATGTGCATATGTTATATATTCATCAAAGTATTGATACATTTTAAGATATGATTTTTTTTCAAAATTTTGACTTTGACGAAACCTTAAAGACATTCTAGATTTATACAAATTATTAACACAATTTAATGCTTATTTGAATTTTATCTATGTATCTCTGTTAGCGAAAGTCCTGTCATTCACGGCTGAATTATTTGTCGTTCATATCACTTGTTTAAGCGGAAGTTGTACCCGGGATCGCGCGTGAACGTGTTTGTTCGAGATCTTTAAACAAGGGGTCTGGATGTCTCTGTCAAGTCTCGAAACACGCCGTGCATGTAAAATAAATAAATAAAGAGTTTTCTCCTGTTTGTAATTTTCTTAAAAATTATCTACGTACCCTAACATTGTAAATGGCATATAATGTTCCCGCTAAAGCATACGACGAAAGAATATATGAAAAGATGATAGACAATTTTTTTTTTCTGTTACGACCATTATCCACGAATTTACGTATCCTCGAAACTGTGAATTTTACTAAGTCCACGAAAATTGATGCCCACGAATATTAATGAAACCACAGTACTGTCCTTATTTCCAAGCTTATCATATAACTTTCATGTCACATTTTAGATCACCTACACGAAGAAGAGGGAGTTTTAATACCGTCGGCATAGGCGTTCCCGATGAAATTTTTTTCATGTCGTCAAGTCGCCTGATCTTGTTTGTTTTTTTTTTTTAGCTCTACTGGTCAGAGACCAGAAGAGCTTATGCGATAGTAATGCGTCCGTCGTCCGTCCGTCCGTCTGTCTGTCCGTCTGTAAACAATTTTTCAAAACGCTACTCCTCCTACAGTTTTGGTTTGATTTCAATATAACTTGGCATACAAGTAGACTACACTAAGATACATAATTCTGTATATCGGTTTTTGATTTCAACTAATGGTGTTGCCGTGGTTACTAAAAATAGAAAATTTTGGGAAAATTATTCAAATTGCTACTTCTCCTAGAGTTTAAGTCTGATTTCAATATTACTTGGCACACAAGTAGACCACACTAAGATACATAATTCTGTGTATCAGTTTTTGATTTCAACGAACGGTGTTGCCGTGGTTACTAAAAATAGAATTTTTTGTGAAAATCATTCAAAATGCTACTTCTCCTACAGTTTAAGTCTGATTTCAATATAACTTGGCACACAAGTAGACTACACTAAGATTCATAATTCTGTGTATCGGTTTTTGATTTCAACTAACGGTGTTGCCGTGGTTACTAAAAATTGAAATTTTTGTGAAAATCATTCAAAATGCTACTTCTCCTACAGTTTAAGTTTGATTTCAATATAACTTGGCACACAAGTAGACTACGCTAAGATACATAATTCTGTATATCGGTTTTTGATTTCAATGAACGGTGTTGCCGTTGTTACTAAAAATTGAAATTCTTTGAAAAACATTCATAATGCTACTTCTCCTACAGTTTAAGTCTGATTTCAATATAACTTGGCACACAAGTAGACTACACTAAGATACATAATTCTGTGTATCGGTTTTTGATTTCGATGAACGGTGTTGCCGTGGTTTCTAAGAATAGAAATTTTTTTTAAATACATTCAAAATACTACTCCTCCTACAGTTTTGGTCTGATTTTAATATAACTTGGCACACAAGCAGACTACACTGAGATACATAATTATCAGTTTTGTGTTTTTGATTTTGATGACTTATGTTGCCAAAGTAATTTAAATTGAAAATTCTGTAAAATCTATTAAAGCTACTCCTACAGTTTTAGTCTTATGGCAATCTTGCCTGAAAAAGAGATTTAATCAAGGATCATTATTCTATTTATTGCTTTTGTAAAGTTTTAAGTCTTTACTGCTACTTTTCTCTTTCTTTATTATAAGTACAAACCAGTAGAGCTACAGTCTCGACAGAGACTTCTGGTTTTTTTGGTCACCTGTGGGATTTTAGATGCTGCATTTTAAGCTAAAATGTGTTGAGGTTAATGTGTTTAGAGCAGGTTAAAGTTTTGGAGCAGTGCGGTTTTAAAGAATTGATGCCCAGACATGCTTCAGGATGCATCTTCGGATGCACAGTACCAGACTTGTTTCAGATGTTGGGACTCAATTACATTGCCTTTATGAATGCTCAAAATAAAAAGTTTACCAAACATGCACAGATGATGCATTTAAGATTGCAATTAGTACCAGAAATGGTAGGGATTCCAGACCTAGGTTATATTTTCTGACCGATTGAACTAAAGAAGTAATACACTGTCAATAAGCTCTTACTGCTAAGTAGTCTCTCTTTCGGCGTCTTGACATTAGGATGAACATGAGTATACTGCAAATGAATTGTTTGAAATCTGTTCCTTGGTATTTATCAAACATTTTTGAAAAGCAAGTGTGCCCTTTCAAAAATTGTGCAATGTGTAGACCTAGGGTCAGGGGTTCATGTGTGGTAGGAGCACTCCTGATTATTATGTTCCCCAAACGAAGTTGGGGAACATATTGTTTTTACTCTGTTTCTTCTTATTATGTTCCCCAAACGAAGTTGGGGAACATATTGTTTTTACTCTGTTTCTTCTTATTATGTTCCCCAAACGAAGTTGGGGAACATATTGTTTTTACTCTGTTTCTTATTATGTTCCCCAAACGGAGTTTGGGAACATATTGTTTTTACTCGGTTTCTTATTATTAAGTCTTCCGTTCACAACGGAAGACTTATAGTGATTGTATTGTTTCTTTTTATTATTATTATTATTATTATTATTATTCCTCCCAAATTTTGTGAGCGCGATTACTCAGAGATGGCTGGATAGATTTTCACAATTTTTTTCATGTTAGTAGGTTGATATATGAAGTTTATATAAAATTCCGTTTTTTGAAAAATTCACTTCCGGTCCGAAGTTATGGCCGATTTTCGAATTTTAATATGGACTTTTGTCCGGCATTTTTCTCAGAAACGGTTTGAGGTAAAGATATGAAATTTACAGGAGTATTAGATCATGATATTCTATTTGTTTTGAAGTTGTTTTCGTGTGTTTTCAGTACTTCCTGTCCGAACCGGAAGTGAATTTGTTTTTGGTCAATTTTTGATTTTTTTGTTTTTAGATATTTTTTAAAGATATTATTACGTAAAACAGAGATTATTCTACAAATACTAAATATATAATTTGTTTTTAAATCAGATTCCGCATTTTGAATATTTTCGGTACAGTAATTTTCTCTATTTACGAAGTCTGTATGAGGTGGGAAAAGAAAGATAACTCTGACTTGTGAATGAGAATAGAACTTTCGAGATAAAGGCGGAAATAGTATTGATGACTTCAGAGACATATACACTCTCCAGATCAACATATTTACATATTCAATATTTCATCTTTTGCATGGTCCTTTATTCAGTATATGTAAAGTTTAAATTTGACTGTGTAGTGTTAGTCTGTATATTGAAAGTTATTTATTTACAAATTTATATGTATAAAAAAAAATATCCGTTCTGTGTCAACTAAGCACTTTGAAGAAAATAATATTGTACGCAGTATACAATACAGCGATGTATATACAAATTATTCTACAAAAATACTAAATATATTATTCATTCAATCGGATTCTTCATTTTGGAGATTTAAGGTACCGTCAATAAATTGATTTTCTCTATTTACGTGGTGACAATAAGTAAAGATAGATAACTCTGACATGTTAGTGGGAAAAGAACTTTCGAGAAAAAGGCGGAGGTAGTATTCATGACGTTGCAGACGTCTAGACCTACACATTCCACATAAAAAAATATTTAGACTTTGAGTTTCCATATCCACTTCTACATGTAAGATTAAAAAATCTAGATCTGATCCACCTTCTTACAGTCGCTTGTGCACGTGCGGTAAAGTTTAGGACACACATCATTATTTTTTCGTACGTCCAAAGTATGCGAACGCCAGAAATTAATTTTTACATAAATATTTACAATTTGTCAAAATCCACATACTAGATACATATGTCTTATTGTGGGGGGTTGATTCACTGAATACTGCAAAGAATGAGATGTGTAATTTACATGTATAGGGAGAGGGCGTTATAAGTTTTCAGAACTTGTGCTCAATCCCATTGTAATTATATTACAATAAAATTATTACAATAAAACAGGGCCGTAACTAGGGGTAAAAGATAGAGGAGGCGGGGTTATGGGGGCCGCCGATTGAGGCCCCCAAAGATCGGGGGTGCTTCAAACGGCTCAATTTTGGACCATTTCCTTGATTTTGAGAATGCTTACCACTTTATTATATTACTTATTTATGTACTATTTTGGATAGATATGTGTCACGATAAAGATCCCTTCCTGCTCAAAGGCCCTGACCGCCGAGCATAGGTCTAAATTTTGCAGGCCTTTACCGGCAACGGAGACGTCTCCATTATGGCATATAAGTGAAAAATTCTTGAGCGGGACGTAAAACAATCAGTAACCAACCAACTAACGTTAACTCACAATACTCATCTGATGCTTCAATTGAATTTTAACTTCTGAATGTAAATATAAACAATGATAAATACGAAACTGACTTTTCCCAAGAAAAAGATAAAATTATTTAAGTCAATAGGGGTATCTGGGAAGATCGTACCCGTCGATTTATTCTGAATACTAGTAGTTTTCACTGTACTAAATGCAGTTCTAAAATGATCGATCGCCGTAGTTAGAATTTCGCTATGGGACATGGGGAGTGGTCCTTCGGATGAGACCGCATAAAGTTAACCGAAGCCCCGTGTCACACCTGTGGCACGATAAAGATCCCTCTCTGCTCAAAGGCCCTGAAAGCCGAGCATAGGTAATGGTGGTGACACTCACTGGATAGCTGAAAAATTGCTCAGGTGGCTATAATCAAACAAATAAATGATCAATCTTGATCCAGATGCTTGTGTTGTGTTTCTTATTTCCCAAAAAAAAAAATGAAAATCTAGAGGAGGCAATTGCCCCCGTTGCCTCAATGGTAGTTACGGCCCTGTAAAATCTGTTCAAATTACATGTAAGATTACGTTAGTAACCGCATTTAGTATATATATAGTTTAAAGTTGCCAGCGTAGTGTAAGGCTGTAATGGCAGTTATGATTTTACACATGAATAATATATGTGTATAAAGTATTCTTGATTCATTCTCTGATTTGAATGCGAAATTATCCCGGAATCCGAGTTTTATTTTCGATTCTAAAATAGTACATGTTCTCAAAAGCGAACTGAGCGAAAGAAGATCGGATCGAGTAAGTGTAAAGCTTTTAGAAATAAACTGATATCTGCCACTTATAATTAAAAGAAAGAAAATCAATCTATAGATTAAATTTGGTTTTAACATGTATATTTCATTGATAAAAAGTCGTTATTTATTTTACATGATCTATACTTTTATATACCAAAGAAGTTATTCAAGATGAGAAAAAGCGATTCTTGGATTTTTGTGAAATACTAGTACTCAAAGGGTTAACATTATGTAAAAGTTGCGCGTTTCTTGTGAAATAATGCTACGCTAAAACATGATACAAAAACATCTGCAAAGGTCTGTTGATATGTTGGATAAAGTATACGATTGAATTTTATGCAATGTTATATGATTATATGTATGTACATGCAACCTGACGTATTTTCCTTATAATTCATAAAACAAAAAATTACTGAGTATGACTGTAATTCTTTTGAAGCCCCCCCCCCCCCCTCCCTCTGGATTTATATTCGGAGACATTCTTGCAAGTATTGGCTTTTGAATCGTTATATACAATAAAATCTGACTAAACATTTGGTTAAAATTACCATAAACATGTATACAGAATTACATATTCTATAATAGTAGCTTTTTCATTGTGCAAGATACTAATATTCACATGTTTGAGAGAGAGAGAGAGAGAGAGAGAGAGAGAGAGAGAGAGAGAGAATGTGAGAGAGAGATTCCCTTTTAATCCCGATTATCCTATCCATTTACATAGACAAAATATCAGTTCTTTATCAGTTGTACCATTCTTTATTAATATTTTCTGATTTCATTGTCCGTCATAGTCAATCTATCACGCGAAGTGAACTGTCAATCAAAATCACCGGACAATGTATGCATTGCAAAAAAGTTGTTCGAAATGATCTTTATTAAGTAATGTGTGATCTTTCAGAAAATCTGATGCAACAAATTTGTGAAACGAAAAATAAAATAAAAACATGGCTAGAGCATCATATATCAAAGGCGTTTGGTTTCAGGATTGAATTTTTCATCGCCGACTTTTATCGATGAAAAATGTAGAGACGTCCCGGAATTACACGGAAAATCTAGAGAACAAGTTTGGCGCGGTTTCTGACCTCTCTAGATTTTCTAAGTAATTCCGGGACGCCTCTACATTTTTCATCGTTAAGGACGCTCTAAACACTGCACACGAAAGAGCTCTATTTATTGGGTAGTTTTATGCAGTTAGAGTGTTCTGCCCTTAGATGTAAGATTAAAGAAATTGTTCTATACCGTTAAGTACATAATTTATAATAGATTAAAATATTTTTAGCAATAAAGTAGACCAACAGTAAGAAATTTGATTAATTATTTTCATTGATTTCCCAATATAAGTAAACAATAGTGATTTCTGCTCACAAATAGTCCATTGTCTTTGAATATTTTTCCTGCGCAAATAAGGCACGCATTCTATGTTCTAAATGAATGAAAAAGTCTCAATATGCATATCTTTATATGATATATTTTTCTCTGAGTCCAAAAAACAGTTTCTGTTCCCTTAAAAATCGGCATTTCCGTTGCTTTCGAATAAACAGGTCAAGAATCGAGGACTTTTTGGGTTTACTGCATGTTTTATACGGCAAGTTCGAATCGGCAGACGTTTGAAAGGCGTTAATCAATCATTTTTGAAGCTAGATCTCACCCGACACTAGTAGGAAAAATGTAGAGATAGATGAAAATTAAGTGTGGACCGAGGTACCCCCTGATTTAAAAGATGGAGAGTGACGCTCCTTTACTCTTTTTATATACAGTAAATATGACATTTTTAAAACGTGCTAATTTCCGCGAATTTTTATTTTTATTTTAATGAGAGTATTCAGACACACATAGAAAAACACATAATACCCAATCCTGAAACCAAGCGCCTATGTTATTGACTTCAGTTGTGGAACGTGGAGACCGGTCCTTCAGATGAGATCGTTTAAATCGAGGTCCTGTATGTCTGATGGTACTGGCTCAAAAAGATTCCCCACTGCTCAGTGGCGATGAGCGCCAAGTTATAGGAGAACATTTTGCAGTCTCTACCGGCGAGTGGAGTGAAAAATTCTCGAGAGGGACGTTAAACAACATATAATCAGTTAATCGATTGCTGAATAATTCCTGTAATTGAATAAATTAATCTTTCTGCTGGTAAATCTCGATAGTATTACTTTAAAAATCAACGACTTTACGTTTTATGTGGTACTAACTTTTAGTTCATGACATTTTTATAACACCATCACAGTTGTGCCAAAACATAAACACAGTGAAGTTTATGAGAGTACGGTGTTCGTTCGTCTGTTGGTTTATTTATGATACATATGTAGCTCTTATGAGTGCCAAAATGATTGATCATGAAAATCAAAGTACCTTAAGTACTGAAAGACCTTTTTGCATTTTTTTTCTTTTAGAGTAGATATGATTTCTGTTTTTTGCAGAGAAAAAAAAAAGAAAATGCTAACAGATTTAGAAGAACGGAAGACTTATTTGTTGCCATGGCAACAAGATTCTAGTTATTATTATTTTTTTTCTTATTTGTTCTCCGGTACTTTTTTGTCCGCGAGTGTTCTCAGAAACTGTTCACCCAACTGACCTAAAACCTTTTTAGGGTTAATAGGTGTGTAGTGTAGTTGTGTGGAACGAAGGTCATTTTGCGCGCATACGCCTGCACGTGCGTGCGCGTGAAATGAGTGAATTGACTGATATACTTAATATAGCTATAACTTTTACATTTTTTGATGAAATGCTTTGAAACTCATTACATAAGGATACATTAATAGTGTTAATAGTATGACACTGTCAAATTAGCATGAACTCACGCGCATGCACGTGCGCCTTGCTCTGATTGGCTGAAACAAAAATCTCAATATCTCTTTTGTTTTCCGACGAAATGCTTTGAAATTTTTAACATTGTCAGGAATTAGGGTATCCTACAACATGATATGGAAAAAATTTCATGAAATAACGCGCATGCACGTGCGCTGCAATCTGATTGGCTGAAACTTTAAATGGCTATATCTTTGTTTTTTGACGAAATGCTTTGAAATTTAAAACATAGTCATGCATCAAGACATCCTGCAATATGATATATAAAAAAATTCAAGAAATCACGCGCATGCACGTGTGCTGCAATCTGATTGGCTGAAACTTTAAATGGCTATATCTCCTTTGATTTTTGATGAAATGCTTTGAAATTTAAAACATAGTCATGCATCAAGACATCCTGCAATACGATATATAAAAAATTCAAGAAATCACGCGCATGCACGTGTGCTGCAATCTGATTGGCTGAAACTTTAAATGGCTATATCTCCTTTGATTTTTGATGAAATGCTTTGAAATTTAAAACATAGTCATGCATTAGGATATTCTACAATATGAATTAGAAAAAAATTCAAGAAATCACGTGGATGCACGTGTGCTGCAATCTGATTGGCTGAAACTTGAAATGGCTATAATTCCCTTGGTTTTCAACCAAACAGGATGGGATTTAGAACATAGATAGATATAAGGGCCTCTAACAAGAAGGTATGGTCATCATGCACGTGCACGCACGTGCGTGCATTTGGAATGAGTGAAATTAAAAATACACTTGAATGAGTGATTTTTTAATACTTTTGGACTAACTGCTTTAATATTAAGTATATTTAAATATATAGAAAGTGTAGACAAGATTATATGATCATTATGCACTGCATTCACATGGGCACGCATGCAATGTTAAAATTTGAATATAATTGGTATCCTTTTGGTAAAACGTTGTTAAAGTAAAAAATGCACAGATGTTGTCTTATTTAATTAGACTTACAGGGAATATGGCACCAAAAGGGAGTTGGGGAGCGTTTGGGGAACATCTGTAACGGGTCCCGTTACAATTAGCACTAGTTATTATTATTTTTCTTCTTGGGAAAATTTTGTCCGCGAATGATCTTGTAAAGTACACATCCGATTAAGGGGAAACCTTTTTAGGATAAGTAGGCATGTTATGTAGATTTGCGGAACGAGGGTCATTTTGCGCGCACGTGCTTGCAAGAGCGCGCACGTGCAACACGTGAAATGACCAATATACTTAAAGTTGCCGTAACTTTTACATTTTTTGATGTAATGCTTTGATATTTAGAATATATAGACATATTATAAATGTAGATGATATGACATTGTCAACATGCCATTTTGCGCGCACGTGCTTGCAAGAGCGAGCACGTGCAACACGTGAAATGACCAATATAATGGATATAGCCGTTACTTTTCTATTTTTTGATGAAATCTTTTGAAATTTATAATGTAAGGATATATTAGTAGTGTAGACAAGATGACATGATCAAAAAAGCAAGATCTCACGCGCATGCACGTGCGCTTCGCTCTGATTGGCTGAAACTAAAGTCTGAAGATCTTTCTTGTTTTTTGACGAAATCCTTTGAAATTTTGAACATAGCCATGCATTAAGATGTCCTACAACATTATATATAGAAATTATCATGAAAACACGTGCATGCACGTGCGCTGCAATCTGATTGGCTGAAACTTTAAATAGCTATAACTCCCTTGGTTTTCAACCAAACAGGATGGGATTTGGAACATAGATATATAAAATGAACTTCTACAAGAAGGTATGGTCACCATGCACATTCATACACGTGCGTGTACGTGAGCTGCAATCTGATTGGCTGAAACTTTAAACAGTTATAACTCCCTTGGTTTTCAACCAAACAAGATTGGATTTGGAACATAGATATATATATAATGGACTTCTACAAGAAGGTATGGTCACTATGCTCATGTATGCACGTGCGTGCACACGAAAAGGGTAAAATCAAAAATACACTTGAATGGGCGAATTTTTTTAATACTCTTGGATTAAATATTTTAATATTTAGTATATTAAAATATATAGATTGTGTAGACAAGATGATATGGTCATTACGTACATGCATTCACATGCGCACACATGCAATGCTAAAATTTGAATGAGCATGGTACATTTCTGGGTAAACGTTGTTAAAGTCTCAAATCCATAGAGTTTGTGTTATTTAATGAAGCTTACAGGGAATATGGCACCGAAAGGGAGTTGGGGAGCGTTTGGGGAACATCTGTAACGGTCCCCGTTACAATTAGCACTAGTTATTATTATTATTATTATTTTTCTTCTCGGGAAAATTTTGTCCGCGAATGATCTTGTAAACTACACATCCGATTTAGGTGAAATGTTTTTAGGGTCAGTAGACATGTTATGTAGATTTGCGGAATCAAGGTCATTTTGCGCGCACATGCTTGCAAGAGCGCGCACGTGCAAAACTTGAAATGACCAATATATAATGGATAAAACCGTAACATTTCTATTTTTTAACAAAATGTTTTGAAACTCATAATGTAAGGATATATTAGTAGTATGCACAAGATGACATGGTCAAAATAGCAAGATCTCACGCGCATGCACGTGCGCTTTGCTCTGATTGGCTGAAACTAAAGTCTCAATATCTTTCTTGTTTTTTGATAAAATCATTTGAAATTTTGAACATAGTCATACATTAGGGAGATCTACAGCCTGTAATATAAGAATTATCATGAAAGCATGTGCATGCACGTGTGCTTGCAAGAGCTCGCACGTGCAACACGAGAAATATAATTGATACAGACGTAACTATTTAAGTTATTGATGATATGCTTTAAAACTCATATTAGAAGTATATATTAGAAGCATAGACAAGGTGACATGGTCAAAAAAGCAAGATCTCACGCGCATGCACGTGTGCTTTGCTCTGATTGGCTGAAACTAAAGTCTCAATATCTTGCTTGTTTTTTGAGGAAATCCTTTGAAATTTTAAACATAGCCATGCATTAGGATATCGTACAATATGATATATAGCTATTATCATGGAAACACGTGCATGCATGTGTGCTGCAATCTGATTGGCTGAAACTTTTAATAGCTATAACTCCCTTGGTTTTCAACCAAACAGGATAGGGTTTGGAACATAGATAGATATAATGGACTTCTACAAGATGCATACACGCGCATGTACGTGTGCTGCAATCTGATTGGCTTAAACTTTAAACAGCTATTACTCCCTTGGTTTTCAACCAAACGTGGTGGGATTAAGAAACATTTGGAGTAAATACTTTGTTATTTAGTGTAGATTGTGTAGACAAGATGATATGGTCATTATGAACATGCATTCACATGCGCACGCATGCAATGCTAAAATTTGAATGAACTTGGTACACTTCTGGGTAAAAATTGTTAAAGTCTCAAATGCATAGAGTTTGTCTTATTTAATGAAGCTTACAGGGAATATGGCACCAAAAGGGAGTTGGGGAGCGTTTGGGGAACATCTGTAACGGTCCCCGTTACAATTAGCACTAGTTATTATTATTATTATTTTTCTTCTTCCTGGGAAAATCTTTTCCGCGAATGATCTTGTAAACTACACGTCCGACTTAGGTGAAACCTTTTTAGGGTCAGTAGGCATGTTATGTAGATTTGCGGAACGAAGGTCATTTTGCGCGCACGTGCTTGCAAGAGCGCGCACGTGTAACGCGTGAAATGACCAAAATAATAGATACAGCCGTAACTTTTCTATTTTTTGATTATATGCTTTGATACTCATAATATAAGTATATATTAGTAGTATAGACGTGTTGACATGGTCAAAATAGCAAGATCTCACGCGCATGCACGTGCGCTTCGCTCTGATTGGTTGAAACTAAAGTCTCAATATCTTTCTTGTTTTTCGTCATAATCCTTTGAAATTTTGAACTTAGTCACACAATATGAAGATCTACAGCATGATATATAATAATTTTCATGAAAGCACGTACATGCGCGTGTGCTGGCAAGAGCTTGCACGTGCAACGTGTGAAATTACCAAGATAATGGATGAAGCCGTAACTTTTCTATTTCTTGATGGAGTTTTTTGAAACTCACAATGCATGAATATAGTAGTAGTATGGACAAGATGACATGGTCAAAATTGCAAGATCTTACGCGCATGCACGTGCGCTTTGCTCTGATTGGCTGAAACTAAAGTCTCAATATCTTTCTTGTTTTACGTGATAATCCTTTGAAATTTTGAACTTAGTCACATATTATGAAGATCTACCGCATGGTATAAAAGAATTATCATGAAAGCACATAAATCCACGTGTGCTGCAATCTGATTGGCTGAAACTTTACATGCCTATATCTTTCTTGTTTCTCAACAAAACAGGATGAAGTTTAGAATATGAATAGGTATTATGGATTCCTACATGATATTGCTATCAAAATTGAATGCAAGGACGTGCTTGCATGCACATGCGCACACGCATCGGTAAAATGATCAATATGTTTGAAAAACGGTAAAATTTATATTTTTATGACTTTTTATTGATTTCTGGAATATAGATATGTTAATGGTTTAGACAACATGTCATGATCACCTTGCATGTGCATGCACGTGCGTTTGCGAACAATGCGTTAAATGACAAAAAATTGATATCATTGTAGCTTTTAAAATTCTTTTATGAAATCCTGCGATACTAAGCATATTGAAAAAAAGTTTTAAAGGAAATTTGCACAAATAGGGAGTTGGGGAGCGTTTGGGGAACATCTGTAACGGTCCCCGTTACAATTAGAACTAGTTCCTGAATATTACAGATTAGTTGACTTACTTTTTTGTTCCCCTACCCTGCTTATCCGTATTAAGTAAACAAACTAAACAATGGCTAAGTGTATAGTTATGATTAGCAATGGTGCCTCTTTCAAAATTGTGAATGCCATAGCATCTAGCTTAAAACGTGAACCAAATTCAATCATTTGAAAGTTGTTGCATGATGCTCAGGTGACCTATAAGGCCCATGGACCTCTTGTTATTTTTCAGGATTTTAATGTTCTAATGTTGGATGAGGCTATCCTTGCTTTGGCAAGACTATATCGACAGGATATATTGGCCATGCCGGAGGATGAGGACAGAAACCGAGCCAACAGGTAGACAATTTGTTCTACGACATCATGGAAAACTGGGACCAAAGAGTTATTCCGAGCTGCTGTGTTTGTCGAATCAGGGAGAAGTTCTCTGATCCTTATTGGATAGTATGAAGGGTTTAAAGATGGCCTATTACAATAAATTCCTATAGAATCTGTGGTTTTGTTAGTACTTGTATGTACATATTATAAACTGAAAGTATTAGATAATGTGTCATCAAAAAATATAAACATTTATTAGAGTATATATAAATACGATAGTGTCCAAGATTGCAACATTAATAGAATACAATAGAAAGGATTTGAGTGGTTACGTGTTTCATTTGCTATGGCCATCCTTTGAAATCTGTCATCTGTGAATATCATTTTGCAATCGAAAACGGTTAAGATATAAAAACAAGAACACAATTATGTTTTACGACTTTATATTTCACCTCTGGAATGTATTACTAACAACATCATAAACATTGAAATATCAATTTATGATCATTCAAGAATAATAAAGAAAACATACAAGAATTACAAAATGTCATTTGCAAGCACAGACAGTTATGCCCATTAATACAGTGGTGTATGCCACATAGTATAGAATATATTTATACCAAAATTGTAAAAAAAAATATCTCCATTCATTACATTAGTTTTTCTACAATAGCAACAACTGAATAAAAATACGTTTACATGTAGATTGGCCTATTACTATACATGTATCCATTTTAAAACTTGAAAATTCTAGAAAACTTTAAAAAAATTGAAACCTTGAAAATTTATAAACTAGAGGTCTATAAAGCCACGATGCTCACCTGAGTCGCTGGCTATGATCCCCCTTTAAAACTTTGCACAGACTATTGCTTCCCCACCTTACCCAAGAGTCATGAATAAAACAAACTTTAATCAATACTACCAGTCACGAGTGGATGCTTCTATATCAATATGAGTAATCATGTCTTTGCTGAGAAGATTTTCAAAATATTTTCCCTACATATTCCAAAATAAAACTTCAGTCACCTAACTCTTTTTGACCCAGTAGTTCTTGAGAAGATTTTTGAAAAATACCTGTATTTTTTTTTAACTTCACTCCCCGTGAAAGACAGCAGATGGACAAAATGTTGATCAGAAAAGCTCAAATAAGTTTTCAGCTTCAGTGAGGTAAAAAAAAATCCTCATGTGAATGGACAAATTGTTGTGTACAATGAAACAATCACACAGATTCCATTTGTAAAAAAAAAAAAGCAACTAGTAATGATGAATTCAAATTTGACAAATTTAAGGACATCAGATAAATATTAGTCTTTTGCCACGAAACGAGAAACTTCCTCCTTTAGTAATACTGCGGTTGGCTTTGGATCTACTGAAGCAATGGTTCCGCTTAGACGCCATGGGTCATGGATGTCGAGCACTACTGGGTGACACATCCCCTCCCGATCTTTCAGCCTAGCCACTGCTATTCGATTCATTAGAAGCTCAACATGATTATAACTTTTTTCAACCTCTACCGGCGTGGCAATCCAACGGCGACTTTTTTTTTGTTAAAAGTTCTGTGTTGCCTAGTTAAACAAGATGTGTTTGTAAAACACTGATGCCCCCGTATGGCAACATAGGAAAACAATTGTGAAATTTGAAAGTAAGCCAATGTTAAGGCTTTTTCAATATGTACAAAAATCTCCAAGGTCAAGGTCAAATGTAATTGGTACCAAATGAAAGGTCTTGCCACATAGAATACTTATTTAGAGTAAGGAAGCCCTAGCCCTAACAGTTTAGTTATGGCCAAGGTTAAATTTTTCTAAAAGAAGGCCAAACTCCAAGGTCAGGGTCAAAGTTCTTATTATCAAATGAAAGGTCTTGTCACAAGAATTGAATATGTGAAGTATGAAAGCACTACCCCCAACTCTTTAAAAGTTATGGTCAAGGTTTGCTTTTTTGAAGTAGTCAGTCTTAAAGGTAAAAGGGTCAAAGTTCTTGGTATTCAATGAAGGGTCTTCTCACAAGGATTACACATAATGAAGTATGAAAGCCCTATCCCTTACCGTTCAAATGTTAAAGCCAAGGTTAAAGTTTTTCACAAGTACGGGGATCTACAAGGTCAAGGTGAAAGCCCTATCCCGTACCGTTCAAAAGTTAAAGCCAAGGTTAAAGTTTTTTCACAAGCACGGGGATCTACAAGGTCAAAGGGTCAAGGTTGTTGGTATCCAATGAAGGGTCTTTCAACAAAAATTACGTATGTGAAGTATAAATGTCCTGGTATCTACTGTTCAAAATATATGGCCAAAGTAAAAGTTTTATATTTTAATGTTAAAGTGGGTCAAACGCCAAGGTCAAGGTCAAATTTGGTGGTATCCAAAGAGAGGTCTTGTCACAAGGAATACACATGTAAAATATAAAAGTCATAGCTCCACTAAATCAAAAGTTATGGGCAAGGTTAAAGTTTTTGCGGACAAACAGAGAGACAGACAGACAGACGGACACGACAAAAACTATATACCCCAGAAACTTCGTTTACGGGGGCATAAAATACAATATGCCAGTATACCATACAGTAAATCAATAACATTTAATGTTTAATAGAAATTTATGACCAAGGTTAAAGTTTTTGAAAAGTAGTAGGTAAAACTTGAAGGTAATGAGGTAAAAAAAAATCAGTGTATTTAGAAAGGTCTAGTTACAGGTAATTTACATGTATAATATGAAAGCTCTATCTCTTCTCATTCAAAAGATTTGACCAAGGTTAAAATTTTTGTAACTTACCGACAGACGAATGAGATTTAAGATTCTCTTGCTTTTACAAAACAGGGGGACAATAAACATACCCTGTATTTCTTTTGAAACAAGATGTGTTACTGTAATAAGAATGTCACCGTTGACACAAGTTTTAAAAATAGATTGTACATGAAAGCCCAATAGATTAGTATGAAAACAAGATTTGTTTGTTAAACACTTACAGTTATTTGGTGGTGGGGGCCCACCACCAAATAATTAGATATTTAAAAGTGGATTTATTTTAATATTTACTGAATTGTGCCATCATAATTTCTTCCAACTTCTCTGTCCACATTTGTGTTATAGTCCAAGCTTGATAAACAGGAGTCGAAAAGGTAAATCGTTTACCATTGTACATAAGTATCAAATTGTTGAAGTTTTCTAACTCTGCTGTGCTCCTGAAATGCACATCAAGTTATCAGAATAAAAAATACCACATTCCTCTGACACAAACATAGAGTATAAATCAGTATAAAATAAGGAAAGGAAAGAATACCTGAAATTCACATAGTAATGTATTTGGCCCAGAAAACGCTTATTAAACACAATTTGGATTAGAGCTTTATGAACAGGACTGCCTTTCTTTAGCCAGTTGTTGTGCTCATCCTCTATAGGACCATGAATGCATCTGTTGGCACCAAAGAAATTGCTGGAATAAGACATACTCCATTCATGCTCATTTACGACGTGGTGAACAACTCCACACCATATCTCCTATGATATATAAAAAACAAGATCATGCGATTAGGATGTGTTAATATTTTTACAGAATACTGATTCTGTGTTAAGCTTTTATAAATAAATGAATTATAAAAAAATAAATGAAAAATGAGGCAAATGAGCAAATTTTATGTGACAAATTACATATGATTTCCAATAAAACTGGTATGTTTATGTACAAGATATACTATACTCACCATGAAACTGTCCCTATCTGTGGCATGGGAGCATGAATACCAAAAGTGGTTTATGATGTCCCTGCTCCATTCTAAAAGTGGTTTGCATTCCTTGTTCTGTCCAGCAGCTATAATTTTTTCATCAGGTTTTTAGCAGCATGCCAAATATCGTGGGAGTGTTTGATTCCTGGAAACCTGTTTTCTGCAAAAGTTGTCAGATAAAAAGTAGTGCTCACCAAAACACACAGAAATGAACAGAGAGAAAGAGAGAGAGATTATGATATACTTGCAGTACTCACTCATCACTGCTCCAATTTGCAGGTGTGCATCAGTTACCACTTCAGAAACTACAACACCATTCTCCTCTAAATCCTCCATTGCCTTTAAAAAAACATGTCTTTTCCATATTTACACTTTTCTTTCCTGTCTCTCTTTTGTCCATTGTTACCAGTGACACTATTTTCTTGGTACAGTTGTCTATGACACTGTATGTGCAGTATTGTGCACTATGACCAGGACTGTCATTCCTTCCATCACCTAAGTGAAAATAAATGATTAACGTAGTGTAATTCATAATCCATATTGCTAAAGACATTTATTTCAGAAGACAATAATAATCACCCTGTGAATAGAAAATACACAAACCTAAATCAATATATGATTTCCCTTTGCTGTTCCTTCCAGAAGGCATTGATGGTGGGTACAAGGTATTTTCTTTGAATAGCGGTGATTTCCCTTTGCTGCTCCTTCCAGAAGGCATTGATGGTGGGTACAAGGTATTTTCTTTAAATAGCGGTGAACTTTGAACAACTTGGAAAATACAGCTTCAAAAACTTTGCAAATAGTGCACACTTTGCATAATAATTCCCTGATGTTAGGATAGCTGAAGAAATTTGAAGATCACCTCCATGAAGTTTTCTATTGAGGACTGGTTGGGAACACCATCTATATGCTATAACATTTCTCGAGGGGTCGAAAAAAAGCCTTATCGAAACTCCTCCTTTGTTTGCACACCGATGAGACCATACCTTTTAAGAAATAATGATTCATTTCATAAATTTACATTTTTTAAAACTGTCTTCCTTTACTGCAGATGTGATTAATATTTTAAAACCCATGTATTATCCTTAGTGTAAGCTACAGTTAATGGAAGAGTAGCTGCAGATCTGTAGCGTTTTGGTTTTATATATTTCACTTTGACCTTAACGGTTATGGTCAAAGACATAATTGTATAAAACCATAACGCTACAGATCTGCAGCTAATGGAAGAACTAAGGTAACAGCTTCTGGTCAATGTGTGATTTTTAATTTTCGCTTATGGCGTTGCACTTGCTCGGCGTTCCATAATTATGAAGTCAAAATAAAATGCATGCTTTAACCCTTTGCCTCCTTATGTTATGGTGTTTTGAATGCCATAGATTTCATTCACTTTATACGCAAAAAAATATATATTGTCATGTAAGTATTTAAAAACACCCACAGTGAATAACCAATTATTAATTCAAATTTTTAAAATTTCTTATTAGTTGGGGCAAATTGATAATTTTAATAACAAGTTAGAAAAATGGCCTGTTCGATGTTTCTGAAGAGTCTGAACTAGTATTTAGATCGGGATCGAAGTTCTCTAATACACAAAAAAATTATCATAGATAATTTATTCACATAATGATAACAGTCAACAGATATATTAGAATTTAAGATATTTGATGTAATTTGAGCGTTGCTAGAGTTTCGGAATATGCAATTTCTTTTAAATTTATTTTCTTTTGTTGTGAAATGTAACTATAAGTGACACGATTCGAGGGAACAACACACTTACACAGGTAATTTTATAAATAAATACATTAAATTTTTGCCAATCTGCTGCTCGTGGAATATTTGCATTAAAGTATCTCGCGTGTCAGTGGAACTGACAATAGTGATGCAACTGTTTACATACATCTATTTAGTTTGTAAATGTGCCTTTAAATTTCGTGTAAATTTTATTCTATGTTTAGAGAGCAAGGTTTTGGTGATGGAGAGTTATCTCTCTTTTCATACTAGTTAGTGGCTTATTGTGCAGACTTCGATACTTTCGTAAAATATAAATTTATAACATTTAATCCTTTTGATAATTATGTCTTGAATATTTTATATATAATGCTTGAAGAAAAAAATGCCTTGGACAAAAATTTAATATTTTTATATATTGTCTTGCCTTTTTTTAATTAAGGTGTTTCCACCCTCACAATTTTAATGGTTCAAAGTACAAAAACTGCATTTATTTTCGTTTAATATACTCTAAATTTTACAATTATTGCAAAAAATGTATACCGGTAGGTCACCATATTATTTAAGGACAGATGATACAAACAAATTTTTTCTTTGAAAAAGATTAAATACCATGTCACAAGTTTAGAAAAGTGGATGGTTCTTAGAATTTTTTT
Organism: Saccostrea cuccullata; assembly: GCF_032062105.1. Classification (NCBI taxonomy): domain Eukaryota; kingdom Metazoa; phylum Mollusca; class Bivalvia; order Ostreida; family Ostreidae; genus Saccostrea; species Saccostrea cuccullata. The sequence goes on along the minus strand of NW_026923300.1, from coordinate 189,915 downwards.
CTCCGAAGCACTGTAAAATGAAATAGATTTGGAAAATATTAGTAATATTTCAATGAAAAAAACGAATATAGAAAAAATCACATTCAGTAAAGGTTTACAGGTGAAAATAAATTTCAGAATATGTTATCCTGGTGTTAAAAGTGTGATATAAACCTTAGAAAAATATACCAAGCCAGGTGAATTTTAAGAGGAAGATCGAAATTACAAAAAATTGGCAATATCACATAGGCTCATTTTAACCATTTAGCTTTTCCTAATAAAATTCACCTGGATCAGTATATTTTTCTTAAGTTTATATTACACTTTTAGCGCCATGATAACATATTCTGAAATTTATTTTCACCTGTAAACCTTTACTGAATGTGATTTGTCTATATTTGTGTTTTCATTGCAATATTACTAATATTTTCCATGTCTTTTTCATATTCCAGTTCTGCGGAGAAAAAAATCTAAGAACCATCCACTTTTCTAAACTTGTGACATGATATTTAATCTTTTTCAAAGAAAAAATTTGTTTGTATCATCTGTCCTTAAGATGCGAAACATAAATACACAAAAGTGTATGTAAACATAAAAAAGTGCACCTTTTTTGTAAACAGTACCATGAAAAATGTGTAAAAACTGGTTAAAATGCATAATTCTGATGCTGAATGCTCATATTACTTCCTAGTTATAAGATACTTTTGAATTGTGAATATCAGGGAAACTATTTTACATTAGAAGTACAATAAGTGCCTTAGAAGTGCCAAAATGAATATCCCTTAGAAGGAGTTTCTGCCCTTGTCAACATATTTTAAGATTAAATAATTGATTAAATAAAGAAAATATGCATTTAAAAAAAATTTTACTGAACAATATTATTAGTTACACAGTGTTACGAATTTACCCCGCTGAAGACCTTTTTCGATATAAAAAAAAATTGTGCATATTATGAAAATATTAGGTTTTAATCCAATAACAATAAAACATAAAATATCATTACGGTAACAAGAAATTTAACTACCTACGTAAACCTTTTCTTAGCCGCCATTTTTATTTACAATAACAACGTTACGAACGGAATCGCGTGCCCGATTTTCATATTACGCCTCGACGGAGACGTAATATGGAAATGGAGACGTAATACGGAAAATTTCAGGGCGTCATGTGATTAGCTTTTATCCAATCAGTAATCGACAAATTTGTCTGAAGCGGGATAATTATCATTTCACCTTCTGTAAAGCATTCTTCCGAAAGATACTGTTCTATTAGGTATGAAATTAAATTAATTACAGTTTTTGCAAAAACCTATGACATCATACGAGGGTGGAATTACCTTAAAATATTCATTGTCTTTTAATTCTGTTACACTGTATAATGAATCCGCAAGTGTTTTCCCTTTATTACTATGTGGTTGGTTGTTTTATGGAAAAATGCCAAGAAGTGTATTTCTGTAAGTTATATTTTATAAATATACCAGGTATGTAAGCTTTGATGAAAAGACTTTCCATGATAAATGGTTATCGCCTCGGCCAAAGAATACAACAAATTAATATCTTTTCAGTATTGCCCCCCCCCCCCCCAAAAAAAATTACTGTGAAAACTGTTAATTCTGTTATTAATGCAATAATGTTCAGTACAACTGTCATTTCTTCAATTTGTAGATGGCAGATGGCAGTGAAAATGGCATCTGTTCTAGTCATAAGATGCCTCTTGATCAGGATTGTGCAACACACAAGATGCCAATCTGCTCAGGGTGCAACATCTTGGAACACGCTTCCTGTCAGAAAGTGGAACCGCAGATCCCTCTGCAGAGCTACGTATTGGCTGTCGCCAGAGTCTGTGAACTACTAGAATGTCAGCTGTACATGCTGGGTAAGGAAAAGGAGACAGCTGATGACCTGGTGAAAGAAAGATGTCGAGCGTATAGAGACAAAATAGACAAGTTAGAACAATGTTCCCTACAGGATATCGAAAATGGTTTTCACAAGCAGACAACTCAGCTACAAGAGTTAATAGAGAAATTTAGAAGGTCTTTGAACGTCAAATCAGATATCAAAGAAGTTGAAAATACTTCAAATGAAGTTCTGAGATCTTGTTTAATGTCCAAACTAACTGCAACGGAAAGAGAACCACAGTTTACAGCGCTCAGTAAAATAGCAGAAGATCTTCTTAGAAGAGAGACGCCATCTTATCTTCTAAAGTTCAAAGTTTCCGAAAGTTTTGAAAAAGTTATATCACAGCGTGAAAATGTTGGTAAGATTTCATTGAGTAACTTGTTGACAGATGACCAGGTTTCTGAGAAGGAGCAGTTATCAATGAGGGGATTCGAACAAAGTTTGCCTACGCAGGCAACAGCTCCATTGCCGTCTGATCCAGTCAATCCTCCTTCTTACGAGGAAATAATACAAAGAAAAGACAGAGCTGGAGTAGAAGGAGCCCCATATCCTCCCTTTGTGCCCAATACAAACATCCAGCCTCCTGATGCCGCGATACCAACACCTTTACCCGTTAACTATGGCGGGTATTACCCTCCTGTGCCGTCTTCACATCAGGGTTTTAACTATGATAACACATCCTTCCAAAGCCAAAATTTCGGTGGACCGTACAAAGATCTCTCTATGGGACATGAGAATTATAACCACCCCTTTCAACAGAGTAATGTAAATCAATGTGAGGGGCCAGCCATCTTACAGAATTTCCAAAAAGCTGAAAGCGGATCTCCAAAAGAGCTTAAATTTCATTCAAACATCCATCCTAGACTTATGGAGGAAAAGGAAGAAGCTGAGATATCAGGTATAACTTTTCTCGCGAACGGGAATATTGTGATGTCTGATAAAGCAAACCTTTCACTTAAGATGTTTGATGACATGAAAATTCAGCTCGGGTACAAGAAATTTGATTATAAGCCCTATGACGTCACACAAGCCCCAACAGGCGATATAGCTGTTGCATTTCCATCTGAGCACAGAGTTAACTTTTTAAGGCTGCATGACCTTTCCCTTGTTCCAAATGCGTGGGTTACAAATCCCAAATCTAAGTGTTATGGCTTAACTTCAAGTGATGACTACCTTTTTGTCATCTGGAAAGAAAGTGATGAATCTGAAAACATTCGCATTTATAATGAACAGTACTCCGAACTTCAAAAACTAACCGTATCCGCCGAGCGTTATTTGGTAGTAGATCCAACAACACTGGATCTCTTTTACAGAGTTTTGAACTTTGGCAACGATCAAATCAAGTGTACTAATGCCTTCGGCGACGCCAAAACAAAATGGAAAATTAAGATTCCAGGTCACTTAATTGAAGGAATGGCAATTTTAAAATCTGGAATTCTTGTGTCATCTTACTGTGCAGTTAATTTTGCAGATTTTAGGAATCGCAGTTGTACGGAACTTTTGGATATAAGAGATGCAGGCCACCTAGCTGTAAACAGAGACCGGTCCAAGATGGCACTGGTGCTAAATGAATGTAGTCCATCAGACGATAAAAATGATGTTGTACAATTGTATGATATTATTTACTGAAAACTTGATTAAGATATATTAGAGAGAGAGAAAAAAAAATTGTTAATTTCCTGTACCATCAAGCATAATCTGGTCTTCAATAAAATTAACAAAAAAATATTATTTACTTATCATTGAAGTAGTGTCCTTTCTGACATATTTTATTTTTCGAATAAAATCTGCAACATGACGACTTTGGAAGAAAGTAGTCATGTTGCAGATTTTATTTGAAAAATAAAATATGTCAGAAAGGACAGTTTTAACTAAATGACTACTGACAAAAGAAAATATGAATTTAAAGACCTTTATTTTTCTTATTTCATTTATTTGTTTTTTGCACTTCGTTTAGTCTCTGTCATTATTTAATTGGTTTTAGTTTTCAAACAACAGATTAATTGGAATTAATTCAATGTTTTATAAGCAGACTTCTTTTGTCATTGCGTACTTGTACATGTATTATTTATTTTGACTTCGTTTACATAACACATAAATTGTTTAAAATGTTTAGATCAATAATGGTCTACAGTTAAGGATTTAAAAAGATGCCTTTTTCTTTTGCTGTAAGTTATTTATGATTATTAGATTTTTTATTAATTTTTTATTATACGATATATATATTATGTAGAAATGTAAAATTGTACTTGAGGGTTTCCATTTATCTGTGTAATTTTTTAATCAAAGAAGGTGTCAACCATTCGATTTAGTGTTAAGTCCTAAGGAGTTATGTTTATAGTTAAAGTATGGTCAATTGGTCAAGTAAATAAATAAAATACATAATAAGGAAGTGAGAAGATTATCCGTAAATTAAATTTTTATGCATGAATATAGATTTTCATTGGTTAATATCTGTACAGGGAAGCGTGGAGTCTCCGATATAGATTGTGTCCTCTACTGGGATCCATCTGCTCAGAGACGGCAATAAAACAATTTACATTTTATTTACGCTTTCCCTGGTTATATATATTTTACATGTATGATTCTAAATTTAACAACTAATAATTTTTCTTTGAAAATTACTTTAAAAAAATTGAGCTTTCGAGATTTATTTATTAATCTTTTATCTGTCGTGTCTGTTGTTTTTGAGCTTACGAATTAATTATTTAAGAATTTTAGAATTTTTAGAATTAGAAACCTTGACACTGTAAATGCTTTCAAAAAGAGACTCTCTAAAGGTGATTCTCCGCCAAAACATTTTCCTTACGGCGACAAAAAAAAAACGAATTCAATTTTAACCAGAATGAGACACGACGTAAGCCTCCTTAAGTCAGATCTGTTTAAGTTTAGACTTTCAGACAATACCCAGTGTTCTTGTGGATATATCAATGAAAACACTGAGCATTTCTTCCTCTATTGTAAAAATTATACTGAAATAAGAACAGAATTATTTCATGCTATAAAAAATAACAAAGGAGAAATAGACCTTGACAAAATTCTTTTTGGGGACCTAAACTTGGGTCAACAAAACAATATAAATATTGTTTTAAAAAGCCGTACATAAGTACACAGGAAAAATGTCCACATGTGTTGAACATATGTTAAACATGTGTTTAACATATATTTTTTACACATGTAAAACACATAAAAGGAGCACACATGTATAGGGTGTTTATTTTTACACATGTTAAACATATGTTTCACATGTGTTTAACATGTGTGAAAATAAACACATTGTATATTTATACATATGAAACATGTGTTAAACATGTGTTTTATACATGTTATACTTTATATGTGAATTATACTCTGTTGTACTTATTATCATTTTTATACTTTTTTCATGTCTGTCCACATATGTGAATCATATGAAAAGGGCAGCATATGAGCATATGTAAGTCATATGAAATAGTTACATGTGTTCTCTTTCAATATTTATCACAAGGAAAAACACATTCTTGTACACATTTAAAAATCAGATATTTCTGCTTTAGATGAAAATCCATTACATTCCAATGATCTATCTTCATGGGTTAAATATTTGAAAATTAATATCTTAAAATGCTTACACAGCTTTTTTGATAAATTATTTTCATCAAGAGAAATAACTTACTTTTCAGTGTACTTTCTAAACAGGAAAGTATACAAACAAGTCAGTAGCATTTGTCGATACATATATTTTACATATTCTAAGTTGAGTACAATTATAAGATTTCCACAAAATGATTAGTTTTAACATGCATACATGTACAAATGAATAACATAATTAGTCCATGTACTTTTTTATAATTTATATGATTTGACATGAAAGTGTCCAAAGCAAAATTGAAATATCACATATAACATTTGTCATGTATTCTCTATTGTAAATTTATGAAAAATCAAGTTATTTGCTATTACAGCATACAAATAAGAATGGGAATTAAATCTTTACAGGTCAAATGCAGACAAGATTGTGTACATCCTCCCAATTTCATAATTATTTCATATATTTTCTTGTTCTTTTTCCTTCTGTATCTTTCAGTTTTCTTCAGTTGTCCTCCCTCTGATCTTCCATGAGCTTGACCATTTTGAACTCTCTTTGAACTGTACCCAAAATGCAAATCCACCATTTCTCCCTTTCCTGAACAATTTCTTTGTGGCACAGAATGGTCTCTACAAAAATTTCAAAAGTAAAAATAAAACAATTCTTAAATTACAAAATCAATTCTACAAGTAATATTTTAATTAAAGTTCAGCAAACAAATGTATGCCCAATTCACCAACAGAGATATGATAAGAGATAAAACTAATGTTATATATGCTATACTAGGTGTTTTGTGGAATCCTATGATGTAATTTGCAAGATAATTACACTGTTGGAAGATATGCTTCATAATAAAGTCATAAAAAGCATTTTTTTTTTTGATTTTGACAATTAAATTTGGAATGTTCAAACAGTATTACTAATTCATATTGCCAAAAATTAAGAAGATTCTGACACAAATATTTTATTTTTGGACAAAAAATACTACAGAGAAGTAGACAGGCACAAAAATAGACTGTGATTCCAGGATATCCCAAACGTTGTTGGGAAGAATATAACAAAATTTATTTAACAGTGTGTAGTTACCTTAATTAAGCTTTTAAGCAAGTCTTGGATCTTGGGATTTATTCTTATGAGACGCTGACTGTATATTGAACCTGTAAAACAAATATTCATGCAGTAGATATCTTCTAAGCATAACTAAAACTCAATTAAACTACAAAACTACAACTACAAACCAGAAGTCTCTGTCGAGACTGTAGCTCTACTGGTATGTACTTATCAAAAACCATTGCACTATTTTATGTATCTTTGTGTAGTCTACTTGTGTGCCAACTTATTTTGAAATCAAACTAGAACTGTAGAAGGAGTAGCGTTTTTAAGGAATTTCACAGAAAATTCTATTTTTAGTAACCATGGTAACACCGTTCATCGAAATCATATATGCACTATTCTATGTATCTTAGGGTAGTCTACTTGTGTGCCAAGTTATACTGAAATCAGACCAAAACTGTAGAAGGAGTAGCGTTTTTAAAGAATTTCACAGAAAATTCTATTTTTAGTAACCATGGCAACATCGTTCATCGAAATTAAAAACCGATGCACTATTCTATGTATCTTAGTGTAGTCTACTTGTGTGCCAAGTTATATTGAAATCAGACCAAAACTGTAGAAGGAGTAGCGTTTTTAAGGAATTTCACAGAAAATTCTATTTTTAGTAACCACGGCAACATCGTTCATCGAAATTAAAAACCGATGCACTATTCTATGTATCTTAGTGTAGCCTACTTGTGTGCCAAGTTATATTGAAATCAAACTAGAACTGTAGAAGGAGTAGCGTTTAAGGAATTTCACAGAAAATTCTATTTATAGTAACCATGGCAACACCGTTCATCGAAATTAAAAACCGATGCACTATTCTATGTATCTTAGTGTAGCCTACTTGTGTGCCAAGTTATATTGAAATCAGACCAAAACTGTAGAAGGAGTAGCGTTTTTAAAGAATTTCACAGAAAATTCTATTTTTAGTAACCATGGCAACACCGTTCATCGAAATCAAAAACCGATGCACTATTCTATGTATCTTAGTGTAGTCTACTAGTGTGCCAAGTTATATTGAAATCAGACCAAAACTGTGGAAGGAGTAGCGTTTTAAAGGAATTTCACAGAAAATTCTATTTTTAGTAACCATGGCAACACCGTTCATCGAAATCGAAAACCGATGCACTATTCTATGTATCTTCGTGTAGTCTACTTGTGTGCCAAAGTATATTGAAATCAGACCAAAACTGTGGAAGGAGTAGCATTTTAAAGGAATTTCACAGAAAATTCTATTTTTAGTAACCATGGCAACACCGTTCATCGAAATTAAAAACCCATGCACTATTCTATGTATCTTAGTGTAATCTACTTGTGTGCCAAGTTATATTGAAATCAGACTAAAATTGTAGGAGGAGTAGCGTTTTGAAAAATTGTTTACAGACAGATGGACAGACAGACGGACGGACAGACAGACAGACGGACGGACGCCGGACGCATTACTATCGCATAAGCTCTTCTGGTCTCTGACCAGTAGAGCTAAAAAGAGAGAGTACATGTTTGTAGGTTCTTAACAGTCTTAATTAATATCTTACATTTTACCAGAAACTGTTCTCTAGTGTTGGAAAAAAATAATAAATGTCAGGTAATGAATACCGGTACATAATAGATGTAAATATCCAATGGATTAGCTAGCTGATGTACTTTCAACAATCAACACATATGCACATGTACTTGTACCTTGATAGTTGGATGTCACTGTTATTATTAATTTTTAACTAAAATTCAAAAATTCAATAACCCCCCCTCCCCCCTGAAGTCATTTACAGTACACGTACCAGCTTCATAGCTTTTAAAGCCAGCAAATTCTATTCATACTTTCCATATTTTAAAAGTGCACTGGATTAAAACTGTTTTATATTATAATATAGAATAAAATTATTGTATTTGTAGCATTGAGTTGGACTTATTATTTATGAAGTCGTGCAAACAACAAATGTAGAATTATAAAGGAACAAAAAGAAATTACAATGTATCAAGAAATATTTTGTCATGAAGGAGTCATCACAGATGTTTACTTTGATTTTTCTTGGAAGTATTTATTTTTACCTTTAATATTGTGCTGATCCAATCATCTGTCAAATCAGCCTTAGGATCAATCGCCAGTCTTATCAGCTTTGGGCTTTTTAGACGCAGCAATGTGACACTGAACTCAAGTTACTGCATGCATCTATAGGCCATAAAAACAAACACTTGTTATTAAGTTGATGAAAGAATCGACTTGACAGCCATCTCAAGTCACAATGGTTTCAAGGTTTCTACTTTCACTTTCATATCAGTACGTAACCATGAAAGGAAAACCAATAATGCCTTTTAAAAATAGCCTAACATGTAATGTTTACGTTTATTCAGAAACAAATTTATCCAAAATTACTTACCTGTATACAAATTATAAAAAATAGTAATGCCTTTAGCCTAACATGTAACCGCTTACATTCACGGGCACTGGAAGTTAATATAAATAATATAGTATGTGTATGTATAAAAAAAAAGAAGGGTCTTTTTTATACATACACATACTATATATTTACATTAACTTCCAGTGCCCGTGCTTACATTCAGTCAGAAACATTTTTCATCAAAATTACTTACAGATCACTATCGTTAGGTTTACGAAATGCATGACAAGTCACAATGATAAGCGTATTACATGTATACTGGTGTCTCATAATATCGCGGTACTTAATCCTTTTGCATAAAAAGTGTTAGGGTGAATTCACCATGCATCGGATACCCTTGTACTTTAACAAGTTCTAGCGATATCGCTACCGATGGAAAATTATCATATTTAACATTTAGTTTGTGATTAAAATAACAATTTAGGACACAATTATATGCCGTTTATTGAGAAAATATCCCCCAAAATCGAGTTTTTAGAAAAAACTGAAAATTCACCATGGATCGGACATTGTTCACCATGCATCGGACAGACGGAATGGAGGCCGGGAAATATATTACCTTTACCACAGTGCTTTAAAATCCCTGATATGGATATATTTTTATCTTTTATCTAAGAAATATCCCTCAACTTTAATTTAATCGACGATATTATTGCACAAATGTAGAACAATTCTCGAGACCTCACTCTGCCTTAGAAATGCTTTAAAATGCTTATAATGCCGTAATTCGCGCCTTTTTCTCATGGTTTATCACACTCTGGTTTGTAGAAATAAATATAGTAAAATTCCATACGTCATATATTGATAACTTGTATTTTGACTGAAAATATAGAGTTTTTATTTTCTTTTTCCGCAAAAAACAGCTGTCAGCTGGGTTCTATATGAAAATGGTAGTGCTTACCTTTGCATCGAAAAGTGTCCGATGCATGGTTAATTTGTGTCCGATGTACGGTGAAAATAGCATATTAGTAAAAACCAGCTCTAATAAGAATTAAACAAACATTGAAGTGAAATTTAATTATTATTTATGTAAAATTACCAATCTCTGACAAAATTCACCCAAGTCCGACTCGTTCCGTAGAAGTCGAATTTAAAAGAACGATAACTCTAAAAATTGCAAAATCATAAATTTCGGGTTATTCCCCTTTGATGATGTAAAATATGACGTAACTTCAAGGCCATTTGCGGGGTATTTTTATCACAACATGATAAACACAATCGGTATCATTAAAAAATTTAAATCCTCGTCTTTATGACAGAAACAAATAAATACACAGAACACTTAAGTTGAAAGAGAGTTTATTGCCTCAAGTTGTCCGAAGCAAGGTATGTGTCCGATGCATAGTGAACTCACCCTATTCCAATTTTTTACTTTTAACTTTCATCAAATACTATCCATTAACCAATCTATAGCCTAACTTTTTAGTGTCAAATTATTTCTCAAGTTTGCATTGGTTAATTTGTTGTCTAATTTTAAAACGGGAAGTCTTATTTACCTCCTGAATTGTAGAGTCTCATAGTATCGCGGTATAGGAAAACATGGAAACTTGTGGCTGATATGGACTTCAATTTTTATTTTTATATTTACGGTGTAATTCTACATAAAAAATAAACATTTATACAAACTAAAGACTTTCGAAACATAAACTTTATTATGGTTTTTACTAGGTTATAAAATCAATGATCTAAATATGATAAAAAACGGGAATGGAAATCTGTAAAATTACTTTTATTTGAATAAAAAAGTTACCGACGCATGTTCCATACTTTTTAATCATCAAAAAAGTTTACATTCGGACGACAAACAGATAGTATTTTAACAGAAAGGATATGAGCTATGTATCTGAATTTTTGGAATGTACCGCGATAAAATGGAATCCGCGATATAATGAGAAGCGATTATATATAGAAAGTTCATACGCACCTGTAACTATAATGAAATGATATTTCAACAATATGAATTAAAAGTCTTTTAAAAATTGTTTGGAGATCACTTACCTTTCATCAGCACGTCTGCTGCAGCAGTGACGTCAAAAATGACGTATATTTTCATCCGATAAAAGACAAAACCGGCCCGGAGACAATACGGAATTATTTTAATTTTACTCAAGAAGTAAGCCAAGCCCAAAAGATTTAAAATGAAAAGAAAATGAATTCATTCTTTATCAATTTTATCTGATAAATGCATTATTACAGAAAAAAAATTGTGAAAGTTTTTTTTTAGAAGGGAAAAGGGGGGGGGGGGATAAACAAAGTAAAACTTTACATGAGTAAAATTTTACTAACATTTACAAATTCTTTTGAATTAATGTACACACACATATGAGATAAAACTTAACATTTGTATAACATGTGTTTATGAATACACATATATTTTGTATAAATTAAACATGTATAATTCATCTGTATTTTTGCACACATATATTACATATATATAATACGTGTTATACATGTGTGGTGAAAAACATGTGTTTAACATATATATTATCTCACAGGTGTATAACATGTGTATATTATATATGTTTTACATATAAATGAAACACATATTTTACATGTGTTTATTTACACACATGTATAACATGTATAAAACATGTGTTGAACACATGTGAAACCAAACATATGTTTAACACATGTGGACATTTTTCCTGTGTATATTAAAAATTCGAAAAGATTTTTTGAACCGCAAGCGTAACCATTCTGTATCCTTTACATCCCCTTCCTTCTTTTATCTTTCCGTGCACTCCTATTCCCTTCCTTTCTTATCTCTCTGCACCCTTCTCTTCTTTTTAGCTCACCTGAGCTGAAAGCTCAAGTGAGCTTTTCTGATCACATTTTGTCCGGCGTCCGTCTGTCTGTGAACTTTTCACATTTTCGACTTCTTCTCAAGAACCGCTGGGCCAATTTCAACCAAATTTGCCACAAAGTATCATTGGGTGAAGGGGATTCAAATTTGTTCAAATGAAGGGCCACGCCCTCATTCAAGGGGAGATAATTGGGAATTAATGAAAATTTGGTGGCATATTTTAAAAATTTTCTTCTCAAGAACCACTGTGCCAGGAAAGATGAAACTTATGGGGAAATATCCTCAGGTAGTGTAGATTCAAGTTTGTTTGAATCATGACCCCCGGGGGCAGGGCGGGGCCAAAATGGCCGACCAAAGTTTTACATAGAAATATATAGGAAAATTCTTTAAAAATCTTCTCAAGAATGACAAAGCCATAATTCATCATATTTATATGGAAGCATGCTCAGGTAATGTAGATTCAAGTTTGTTCAAATCATGACCCCCAGGGGTAGGGCGGGGCCAAAATGGCCGACCAAAGTGTTACATAGAAATATATAGGAAAATTCTTTGAAAATCTTCTTCCCAAGAATGACAAAGCCATAATTCATCATATTTATATGGAAGCATGCTCAGGTAGTGTAGATTCAAGTTTGTTCAAATCATGACCCCCAGGGGTAGGGCGGGGCCAAAATGGCCGACCAAAGTTTTACATAGAAATATATAGGAAAATTCTTTAAAAATCTTCTCAAGAATTGCCAAGCTGTAATTGATCATATATATATGGAAGCATGCTCAGGTAGTGTAGTTTCAAGTTTGTTCAAATCATGACCCCCAGGGGTAGGGCGGGGCCAAAATGACCGACCAAAGTTTTACATAGAAATATATAGGAAAATTCTTTAAAGATCTTCTCAAGAATGACAAAGCCGTAATTCATCAGATTTATATGGAAGCATGCTTAAGTAGTGTAGATTCAAATTTGTTCAAATCATGACCCCCAGGGGTAGGGCGGGGCCAAAATGGCCGACAAAAGTTTTTAAAGAAATATACAGGAAAATTCTTTATAAATCATTTTCTAAAAAATAGCAAATCCGTGATTGGTCATGGGACTACTTTTGGATTTAAACTTTACAATAAAAAGCCATTTTCTTCTTTTTCCTACCCTTTGTGCTCAGGTGAGCGATGTGGCCCATGGGCCTCTTGTTTGCATTGTACATAGATTTGTTTGTTGTTCATCACGTGTATATGAATTTGTGTGTGTGTGTGTGTGTGTGTGTGTGTGTGTGTATGTGTGTGTGTTGGAGAAGACATTCTAAGTTGGAATAACTTGTGTCTGATCCGATTGATTATGTTTCAATAAAATATGTTTAAATCAATTATTTTAAAGTTTGTAATGTATATGTTTGAATGTTAAAAGATTTTGGATTTTATTGTTATGATATATAATTATTTTTCTTTATGAGTGAGCCTAAACTCAGGTAAATATTTTAATCGCTTACAATATTGTTCAGTTTTATGTGGATTTTATTGTTATGACATATTTACAATTTTCTTTGTTTGAGATTATTTTTCTTTATGAGTGAGCCTAAACTCAGGTAAATATTTTAATCGCTTACAATATTGTTCAGTTTTATTTTGATATAGAGTAAGTATTTTGAAAATTGTTTGATCACTTTATTGATCACCAGGTAAGGTAGATTAAGGTCACTTTAATTTGTAAATGCCATTGAGCATAATCTATGTATTTTTTAGCTCACCTGAGCCGAAGGCTCAAGTAAGCTTTTCTGATCACATTTTGTCCGGCGTCCGTCTGTCCGTCTGTCTGTCTGTCTGTAAACTTTTCACATTTTCGACTTCTTCTGAAGAACCGCTGGGCCAATTTCGACCAAACTTGCCACAAAGTATCCTTGGGTGAAGGGAATTCAAGTTTGTATGAATAAAGGGCCACGCCCTCATTCAAGGGGAGATAATTGAGAATTAGTGAAAATTTGGTGGTATGTTTTAAAAATCTTCTTCTCAAGAACCACTGTGCCAGGAAAGATTAAACTTAAGGGGAAACATATGTATAGATTAAGTTTGTTCATATGTCCCCCAGAAACAATGGCATTATATATAGAAAAATATAGGAAAATTCTTTAAAAATCTTCTTCTCTAATTGCTCATATTTATATGGAAGCATCCCAAGGTAGTGTAGATCTAAGTTTGTTCAAATCGTGACCTCCGGGGGTAGGGCGGGGCCACAATGACCGACCAAAGTTTTATATAGAAATATATAGGAAAATTCTTTAAAAATTTTCTTCTCAAGAACAGCAGAGCCATAATTGCTCATATTTATATAGAAGCATCCCCAGGGTAGTGTACATTCAAGTGTGTTCAAATCATGACGCCCGGGGATAGGGCGGGGCCAGAATGACCGACCAAAGTTTTATATAGAAATATATAGGAAAATTCTATAAAAATCTTCTTCTCAAGAACAGCAGAGCCATAATTGCTCATATTTATATGGAAGCATCCCCAGGTAGTGTACATTCAAGTGTGTTCAAATCATGACGCCCGGGGGTAGGGCGGGGCCAGAATGACCGACCAAAGTTTTATATAGAAAAATATAGGAAAATTCTTTAAAAATCTTCTTCTCAAGAACAGCAGAGCCATAATTGCTCATATTTATATGGAAGCATCCCAAGGTAGTGTAGATCTAAGTTTGTTCAAATCGTGACCTCCGGGGGTAGGGCGGGGCCACAATGACCGACCAAAGTTTTATATAGAAATATATAGGAAAATTCTTTAAAAATTTTCTTCTCAAGAACAGCAGAGCCATAATTGCTCATATTTATATAGAAGCATCCCCAGGGTAGTGTACATTCAAGTGTGTTCAAATCATGACGCCCGGGGATAGGGCGGGGCCAGAATGACCGACCAAAGTTTTATATAGAAATATATAGGAAAATTCTATAAAAATCTTCTTCTCAAGAACAGCAGAGCCATAATTGCTCATATTTATATGGAAGCATCCCCAGGTAGTGTACATTCAAGTGTGTTCAAATCATGACGCCCGGGGGTAGGGCGGGGCCAGAATGACCGACCAAAGTTTTATATAGAAATATATAGGAAAACTCTTTAAAAATCTTCTCAAGAATAGCAAAGCCATAATTGCTCATATTTATATGGATGCATCCTCAGGTAGTGTAGATTCAAGTTTGTTCAAATCATGACCCCCGGGGGTAGGGCGGGGGCCAAACTTTTGGATTTAAACTTTTCAATAGTAAACCAATTACTACTTTTTCCTAGCCACAATGCTCGGGTGAGCGATGTGGACCATGGGCCTCTTGTACTTATTGTAACTGGTGACTATATTTTCTTGTAAAGATCTGATCGAAGACAGCAATAAAAGAAGTTACATTTTATTTACGTTTTTCCTGGTTATTAGCTCACCAGAGCCGAAGGCTCAAGTGAGCTTTTCTGATCACATTTTGTCCGGCGTCTGTTTGTCCGTCTGTCTGTCTGTCTGTAAACTTTTCACATTTTCGACTTCTTCTGAAGAACCGCTGGGCCAATTTCGACCAAACTTGCCACAAAGTATCCTTGGGTGAAGGGGATTCAAGTTTGTTCAAATGAAGTGCCACGCCCTCATTCAAGGGGAGATAATTGGGAATTAATGAAAATTTGGTGGTATGTTTTAAAAATCTTCTTCTCAAGAACCACTGTGCCAGGAATGATGAAACTTATGGGGAAATATCCTCAGGTAGTGTAGATTCAAGTTTGTTTGAATCATGACCCCCGGGGGTAGGGCTGACCAAAGTTTTACATAGAAATATCTTCTTCTCGAGAATAACGAAGCCATAATTGATCATATTTATGTGGAAGCATCCTCAGGTAGTGTAGATTTAAATTTGTTCAAATCATGACCCCCGAGGATAGGGCGGGGCCACAATGGCCGACCAAAGTTTTACATGGAAATGTATAGGAAAATTCTTTAAAAATCTTCTTCTCAAGAGTAATAAAGCCATAATTGATCATATTTATATGGAAGCATCCCCAAGTAGTGTACATTCAAGTCTGTTCAAATCATGACCCCCGGGGATAGGGCGGGGCCAAAATGGCCGACCAAAGTTTTACATAGAAATATATAGGAAAATTCTTTAAAAATCTTATTCTCAAGAATAACAAAGCCATAATGATCATGTTTATATGAAATCATCCCCAGGTTGTGTAAATTCAAATTTGTTCAAATCATGACCCCCGGGGGTAAGGCGGGGCCAAAATGGCCGATCAAATTTTTACATAGAAATATATAGGATTTAAAAAAAAAATTCTCAAGAATTGCAAAGCCATAATTGATCATATTTATATGGAAGCATCATCAGGTTGTGTATGTTTACTTTTCTTCAAATTATGACCCCCGGGTATAGGGAGGAGCCACAATGGCCACTCAAAGTTTTACATAGTTATATATAGGAAAAAATTTTAAAAATCATTTTCTCAAGAATAGCAAAGCCATGATTGGTCATGGGACTACTTTTGGATTGAAACTTTTCAATAATGAACCAATTTCTACTTTTTCCTAGCCACAGCGCTCAGGTGAGGGATGTGGCCCATAGGCCTCTTGTATATATTTTACAGTCATTACAAACCGTACTGGACAGGAGACTGGGTCAAAACGGTCCCTCACTGCAAGCGAGTTCCCCAAGCTTTAATAAACCGTCAAAACTAGACACGACAATAGACTAACATATTACATATCAGCACAATATCTGCAAGCATGTAGGACAAAAGTGTGACAAACCAAACAGAAGTCCCACATTAAAAGCTCAGACAGACACGCGTTTTGAGAGTATTGCAAAAGCGTCATTAGTCCCCATTAGAAAATTTAAACTACCAAAATTCCGTAAAAAATCATTGAAGCGAAAGGAAATGAAAAACGATCTCAACCTCATCAATTGCAAGGTAAAGTAAAAGACCAAAACATCAGCTTAATAACTGCAAAAAATGGAGGCGTACAAGGCGAGGACAATCCCCCTCTCTGAGAAAAGACATTTTTTAATTCTAAAAGTTATATTTTCAAAATTATATTGTTTATATCATCTTTTTCAGAAATTTTCGATTTTCATATAAAATGGGTTCATATTCCATTTTTTAGACAAATGAAATATATTTCACATTTACGTTTCCATCATTTAAGCGTTATCGAAGAATGGAGACTTGACCCATTCATGTTCAAAATTCAATTTTTATAGCTCTAGTAAACCCATTTTCCACTAAATATTCTTAACTATCAACTTTGAAATAAAGATTATCAAATAAAAAAAGTCCTTCAAAATGATAAAATGTTTTGAAGATGACATTACTGAGAACATGATTTTAGAAAAATATAACTTTTCAGTGAATTTTGAAAATTGAGAAACATTTTGTCTCAGAGCGGGGGATTTTCCACGCCTTACACGCCCTCTTTCTTTAAAAAAAATTGCGGAAAATCCTCAAAAGTTAAGAAAAAAAAGTTTTTCTGTCAAAAATCATTGAAGCTAAACGAAATGAAAACTTGATCTGTAACTTATCATGATACACCCAATTACCAAAAACAGCTCAATATCTGCAAGTGTTCAGAAAAAGGTGGCGAAAAATTCAATGGGCAGACAGAGGGACAGTTAGACAACTGAAGAGACAGACTGACTGGGAGACAAACGAAGAGGAATCCTGTAGCCCTATCCACCGCCAGGGGGACTGTTAAAGAGGAGATCAACAGGTCATTCAACTTTGACCTGAATAATTAAGTTTTGCACTCCAAAAAGAAAAAAAATCATACTCTTTCGAAAGCCCAATTTTTTTTCGTGCAAGAGAATTGACCTTGGTCAAATGTGAACTGTATATCAAGGCAACATTTTGCTTCTACAGTTAGTAGAGGTTAAACAATTTAATGATCAAGTAAGGAATCTAATGGGAAAGATTTGATTTAAGGAAGTTTATTTCCTATCAGACATTGATGTTGTGTCTTGTGTTTCATTTCCCGTTTTCACTGGTATAAATACTACACCCCAAGCCTTCTTACACAATCTAATATCTGACCAACATATATAAAGATCCGGTGAGTAACTTGGGTTTTCTATAGAAACATTTAAAAAATAGAAATTAAAATATTAAAAAAAAATATATGTTGGATATTTTGAACTTCAATATATTTTAAAATGAAAATAACAAATGATTTGGAGTGAAATTATGGATGCTTTCATCTCAGAAATGAAGAGGTATTCTCTTATCGGAGTTTTAGTGGTTATTTAATTAGATAGCAAAGTTGATATATGCTTAATTAAAAGTTTTTACTCTCTATTCACAAGTACTTGCAAAATTGAAAGAATGAATTCTAAAAATTTGTAAAATTAAGAACATCTTGCGATTAAGTATTTTGAGAGGTGCACAAACTAGAAATATAAAATAATCAAGCTGAGACAAATGTAAATTTTATTTATTCATGTAGTTAAAAAGTAAAAAATTAGCAATGTTCAGAAGACATTTTAATGACTCTGGTTTGTTGATTTGTCTTTATTCTTGTTAGATTGCTCTTTCTTTCATTTTGTTTGTCCTTAATTCGGACACTTTTACTGCCATTCTGGTCCAGACCGACCCTTACAGTAGCTTAGCTTCTGTGGTCAATAATCGTTTTACATGGATACAAACATGGTAATGATTTAAAATGAATATTTTCAAACATGCGAGGAATACGAGAAAAAGTTTATAGATTACATGTACCTAGAATTTCATAAACTTCTATTGTATATGTAAAATAAGTTATTTATTAACTTCTGTAAAATGAAAAACCTACATAGGTCTACATGTGTATTAATTTTGCATTTCTTTATCCAAGATGGTTAATAGGAGCTTTTTATTCTTCGTTTCTGGATCCAAATATTAGTAGAGATCTTAGACCTTGAAATGAAGTATGTATAGTGCACAAAAACAGTTTTATAATTTATTACTTATCCGATGGTACATTATCGAAAATTTAAATTTAAATATCGATAATTATGAATGAAAATTAATTATAATTAACGAACGGTTATGATGTTCAGAAGTAATGGAAACCATACAAATCGGGAGTATTTATAGTTAAGCACTCTATATACTCTATATTTGGACCTTAAAACTTCAGCTTTGAATTATTTTACTGTAATCAATTGGAACCGCTATAAATCGTTGGATGATTCCCACAGTGCCAAAGATTTTTATTCTTGTATATTTTTGTGAAGCTAAATAGTAAATTAGCTTGTTATATTTGATATGCTTTCCGCAGGGTTAACGTAATTCTATTTAAAATGTTTAAAAAGTATAAGTGGATATTACTTAACAGATTTATGTTAAATAAATAGAAATATAAATTAAAAAAATGTGTGGAATCGCTCGGAAATCCTTCACTCAGCATTTCCCGATGTAGTTTTAAAAAATGACAATTTAATTAAAGAGTATATTGATGTGTGTATTATGATTACACCAACAGTTTTAACGTCCCGTTGCGTACACTATCACTACCATGAAGTTATTTTTTTTAAGTCTGAAATTTATTTCTGTTAGTATCCCATCGAGGATTGGACGGAAATTTGATTATAGTTTGACTCAATATCATTGTATAAGAACAAAACATGTCCTTTTCCAAAATTTGTATATGATTTCCCCAGAAAAGGGGATAAAAGGATTTTTTTTAATTAGAATGACAAATGTAAATAACTAAACATAGGTTAATCCGTAGATCTTTCCTGTACTTCGCTCTTATTTTGTGGGGGTATGTTCCTATATTGAATACTTATCTAATGGTAGAGATTAAATATACTTGTTCAACACGATAATTGTTTCACATGTTATGAAAATCATATACCCTTCCACCCTGTTAATTCAAACATCACAACTTTATACGTTGATCATTGAAGAATTCTAAACTGCAGCTCTTGCCTATTTACATGTACTTCTTTGAGTGTTTTTACGATTATTATAAAAAAAAAACGAGTTTGTTTGAGCCTGGTAGAAAAACAATCCTCTTCTTGTTGAATTTTCCTTTCTCCTGTAGGAAGATGGTGACCGTTTTTGGATTTTTCCTGCTGCTATTTTTTCCGGAACATGTCCGTAAGTTTCCTACACTTTATTGTATCTTTTAACTAGTAAAAAAAACTCTAAGATATCCAAAAGAAATATCAGGATACTGGACGAAAACCTGTGTCTTGAAAATATTAATCAGTGTTTTACGAGAACAAACTGTTGTTTAGTCTCGTAATGTGTGTCGACTGCGTAAAGAAGAAAAAAGTCACAGGAAAATTCCACATAGCTAAATAATACATGCAGTAGAAAAAGTATGGAAAAACGGTTTTAAAAAAGACAATCAACCATGAGAGCCAATTCTCTTTATTAACGTATCTATATATGTCATTAAAAGGTTTATTAAATAATTGTTCAGTATTAAAATCATTATGATTTGGTAATATTATTTCGATAAACAAGCAAGTCTAAAATGTTATATATATAACTATATATATGAATCCATGCTATTTAATAACTAGTGGAAGTCGTTCCAAATTCCATTAGAAAAGTTTTTTTTGTTTTTTTAAATAATAAATCATCTTCCTGTCTCTGTTCAATATTCAGTATTTTGTTTTAATGTCACAGGAAGTTATGCACTTTTTTAAAAATTCAATTTATGTTAACGAGTTTCTTTAAATACACTTGTTAATGACATTAGAAAATGAAATCATCATCATGTTGACAAATAAACACAATCATGTACATGTACATTTTATTTTAAGCAATAACAATATTGTTATGAACTGTTACTCTATACTAAATTAACATTTTAACATTACTTCATAGATCTTCTTGTCTTGGTTGATCCATCACCGATTTCTAATGTGACTTATGGAAAACCGTTCTTCTTTAACTGTACATTTCCGTCGTATTGGGAAGCAGCTACTCTTCATATCCCTGGAGAACATGGCTTCAAGTTTGCCATATTTAATGGCGGACATTGTGGAGTTCCATCAGACAGGCGGAAGAACTACAGCATAGCTTGCCATGGAGACACACTAACATACGGGATCCTGAAACCGGTGGACAGAACAACATGGGGCTGTAATTATACTTACACCAATAGCACGACATCAACGAAAGAGGAGGAGCATGGAAAAACCACAGTTATTTTACAACCCGGTAGTATAATTTACAATTGTACAAGTGCTTTAAAAAACAATTTTCTGAAGAATTTTTAGTCTTGACTTCATCAGCTTGATCTTTATTTAATCGAATTGATAAATTAACTTTTACAAAGAGCGCAGATTTTAGAAGACGAGAGTAATGCTTAGTTGAACGACGGCCCCAATTACTTTCTTGTTTGACAACGTACAGGGTCATGGACAAAAATGTGTTTTTATGTGTGAGCAATACTACATTTGATTGTTTTCTTTGCAAAAATATTTTTCTTCCCATTTTTGATAGATGAACCTGTTACAACTCTACAGAAAACTAACTACATCATCAGGGAAGGTGCCAATTTATCCATTCCATGTACATTCACTGGTGCCCCAATATCCAATGTCTCGTGGAAACACGACAATTCAGTTATAAAATGGTCAGACCAAAACAAACCATTACTTTTGAGTTTCCAGAATGTCTCTAGAACTTCTGCAGGAAATTACACCTGCACCGTGACCGTTAACTATAAAGGGATTTACTCCACATTAGCAACAGTCACCTTAATTGTCGAGTGTAAGTAAAATGGAATTTCTAGGTGCTCACTGCTACTAGAATTTAGTGACTTGTAATGAAAATAAATAACTTTTTAAATAATAAGTATAATCGGATAGTTTTTGAAGGTGGAACTAACTATGAACAGTCCCAGTCACGTGCAAATTGTACAAGTATGTCGTCATAATTATCTATTTTCATTGAATTAAAAATTGGTTGGAGACCTTAACCTAAATCTTCATTATGCAGTACAATACCGTCGGATCCATTAACAGTCATTGTAAATTAAGCATTACCTTTCAGATCCACCAACACTAAGATCCAGTAACGACACCACGGTGGACGAAGGAACGGACACCGTGACACTTTTCTGTGACATCGTAGTGGATGGGTTTCCAAGAAACTACAGTAATCTGCACTGGCAACACTGGCGCGAGAACCAGTTGATAAGAGAACTAGATTCTGATGATTCTCTTGTCAACCCAGATGACAATAGATTTACTCTTACCTTGAACTCTGTGAGCATTTTAACAAAGTAAAAATTAGAAATGTTATAATTGTATAAGTTTCTTTGTTTAAAATTTGATGAGTTTTGTCACTTTCTTATAAAGGTTAGTTATAATGACACCGGATGTTACACGTGTTCGATGGGGAATGGAGTTCCAAATTTAGAAGGAAAGATTAATCAAACTGCTCAGTTGGATGTGCTCATAAAAGGTAATTTATAGTCAAAAGTAGTCATTTAAGCTTTTAGAGTATAACACATATACCTTTAATGGATTAAACTGTCTATATATATATTTTTTGTCTATATTTACTGTCTATATTTGAATTGGAAACCAAAGCTATTCCACGAATCCTTGATCCGAAACCTGAATACTATGGCCAAGTTGGGAGGAGATTTAAGTTAAAGTTTGAATTAGTCGGACATCCGGCACCTCAGTCCTCAATCATTGTCCTAGAGGGACAAGAAGTTAACAAGATCAACAAAACGGAGGCAAAGGGACCAGTGCGTGTGGACATTTATAACAAAATAGTCAAAATCGATGGAATTATCGTGGATTTGGACTTCGGCAAAATAGAAAACAGGTTTCGCACAATATACCAATTAATCGCTAAAAATGCGATGGGGAACGTAACTCATACGTTTTTGGCAAAAGGACACGGTAAGAGTTTTACAATTCTAAGCTATTTTGTATGTAAATTAAAATTTTAGAAGGATATTTCTTATTATAAGATCTTTTATAATAACGTTTTGCAGATTTTCCTAGTAAACCTTTCCATATCCATTTCAACGCATTCGAAGGTTTTGCTTTACTTGAATGGGAGACAAAGTATCCTGATATTGACATGAAGTACGAAGTCATTCTAAAAAATGACACCGGAATCCAAGACATCTTCAGAGTTCCAGGACAAAATGCAAAAATATATGAATATCGATTGACAAACCTTTCTATGTCCAAAGTTTATATTCTTCAATTATGCACAACAAATGTCCTCGGGAAAAACTGCAGTTCCACATTTAAAATTAAAATGGGCAGCATTCTTTCCAGAGCTTTACAAGGTATGGTGATCTTTAACTCATATTCTATTCACTTTATCAGTATCGTTATATTCGCCAAGTGAGTTATAGCCTCTAAATCTTTGTTAAATTTGTACTTTAAAAAAGAATATAATTTTCTTTGAAATGTTATTACAATTACATCAAAATGTATCCATTACATGAATTTGCATAATAAATCGTTTCAGCCAATCAGAGGCCGATGTCAGACACAACCTTTGTTGCTCTCACTGTGGTTGGTGGAATAGGACTTTTGTTCATTTTGATGTTAGTTCTGATTGCCGTAAATCATCGAAGGAGAAGAAAACGTAATGATATTATTTGCTTGTAATACAATCAGGTAGAGCGTTCGCTTCGTGATCGGGAGGCCCGGGTTCGATTCTCGTTCACGGCGGCGCGTTATACCTGAGACGTAAGCATAGGTAGTGACTGTTCCATCGCCAAGCGCTCGGCACTAGAAGTGAAAGTCACGAGTCTTTCGGATATGACCTTTAAAACGTAGGTCCCGTGTCACGGTAGGCGTTGGCACGTTAAAGAACCCTCACTGCTCAATGGTCCTGAGTGCCGAGTATAGGTCTAAATTTGAAGCCCTTCAACGGCATACGGTGACGTCTCCACATGAGTGAAAAATTCTCGAGAGGGACGTTAAACAATATACAATCAATCAATCAATCTAATACAAACTAATTAAAATTTTATCTCACATTTATTAAAAGTGAACTTATCTGACATTAATGCTGTTTTATTGTTTATTTATTCAGGTAAAAATACTCCCTTCCTGGAAAGGTTTGGTTTAAAACTTTTTTAATTGATAAAAATAATGGGAAATTTAATTTGAAATAAAGTATTACTTTTAATACCTTGAGAAATTATTATTTGATATTTATAAAGAAAACTAACATTTTTTGTAAAAATTGTCCATTGTTTTTAATAAACTTTAAACTTTGTATTACTCATATACGCGATATGACATTCTCGATTGTAACAGAATGCTCCTTGATATTAAAAACAATATTGCTTCAATCTTCAAAATGATATATACCTAAGACACTTCTTTCAACATCATATTTCTGTACTTTTCTGTATATATATCCTTTTCCCAAACAGACAGATTGCCTTGGGAAGAAACAGTTATTCGATGCAGAGACTTAACAGCGGTAAACACTTAGTTTATTTTTTTTTTTTTTAATGTTAACAACCATAGAAACTTAGCTTTTTGTGGATATTTGATTTAATATTGAGTTGAAACAAACAAATATCTTTATTTATATGCATGAAATTTTATTGGATATTACATAATCATGCAGTTATGAAAGAAAATATAAATTTTATTATTATTCAGTACCATGAAACTTAGAATCATAATGGAAATCAATATATTATATAAGCTTTAATTGATTTTCCTTGAGTATATGTAATTTTCATGGTTTTATAAGCTGTCCTAGATAGATATGTATCAGCAAATAAGGTTGGCAGTATGCCAAAATTACTTTTGTTTAAATTGTATGAAATTGAATGCACTTTTTCACATTGTTGTTTATAGAGATATTTTATTCGTGTTTCTGTAAAATTGCAGAATTAGAAACCTCAGAAAATGCATGCAACTTAAGGTAACGTAATTCAATTTATATACATGAAGAAGAATTGAGTATTCCAGATGCACATTAAAAAAACTCTTTTTAAAACATATGTTTAATTTATACAAATACTTTTTTGTCAATTGAAATCCATTTTATTTATATACATATTCATGAATATTACTGATCAAACTTTTTAGAAAAAAGTAAAAATCATTGTATATATTTTTAATGCAGATGATCATTTATTGGTATCATTTCATTATTATTGTGTAATAATACTATTATTCATAAATAACGCCATCCCTTAAATTAACAAATAATTCGATCCTCTTAGCTAGCTACAACTGGTCTTCAATGTCGCTATATTTTGCATATCCTAATAATAACGTTAAGGTAGCAAATTTTATCTGATTAAAGTGACACAATAAACAAACATTAGTTGTGCAAAAAGCAACTTCATTCCAAATAAATCTAAGTATTACAAAGGAATGAAATGGATTGCACTATCTATGAAATATACCTATAGTAATTTAAATACATACATATTTTATTTTTCCTCTACTTTAGAGACGCTCAGCTTTCGGTTAACACGTACTTGACACCTAATTGCATGAATTCCCCGAATTCACCATTACTTGGATCGAGTAAGTACTCAGTGCTTTTAGTTATCAACGTGGTAAATGTTGGTTTGTTTTCCTATGATAGACAATTCCAGCACCATAACGTCAAGCTGGAATCATTAAGCAAATAAAAAGTAAGGAGATTACTAAAAATTCAAAATTCCACACTCTTAGGAAACAAATGTAACACAACAGTTTTGCAACTGGTCGATCATGGAAGAGAGATTTTCGACGTAACATGTACATACTAGTATATGGAATATATTTACTTAATTTTCGTTGTGGAAAGCTGATTTTCTTGCAATATGATATGTAAAGTATACATGTATATCACTGCTATTTTTAATTGTAATCTAATTGTACACTTTAATTCACTTAGCATCATGTCATGTGAAGTAAGTTTAATAATTATTCAATTTTCTTTTCCTTTTTGAACATTTCACGTGAGATCTGAATGAGAAAACACTAAAATACTTAACTGTAAGGGACTCCAACAATAATCAAAATACTTAGAAAATACTTCTCCTAACACATCATCATGTAACTTTATATTGTTTACAAATAATATTCTATTTTCTGAAATCAAAATATTTTTTTTTCTTTCCTCCTTCATTCAAATTGAAATAATCTTTACCTTAATAATTATTGTATAGAACTTTCTTTTGCTGGTATATTCACATATTATTTCCGAATTTAACATCACTGTTGTCGATCTTGGGTGATTTTAAGCATTGAAAGCTCAAAATAAGTTCTAGAGTAAAGTTTCATAGTAATTCAACGTATTAAAGTGTTTACTATAGTTATCGAAAGTATATTATCGGTAAATTTTTGTTAAGATTGTATTCATTATTTATTCATTTATATTTTTGCTACAAAAAAGATTATTTTAAAAAGGACTTTATAATTATTTTTTTTTATATTGAAAGCATTCATATTTTTATCCTGTAGTAAAATATTTCATATTAATAAAATGTCAAAAACGTGAAAAATTTCATTGTTTGAATAGAAATTGATATTGACTCATCCACATTTACGTGAGAATGTAGCGTTCTAATTTCAAGTTTTTGATGAGGATATACTTCAGATTTTTTTATTTCCTGAAATAGATAAAGTATGCCTATAATTCATTTGTTGTGAATCTTTATGCTAGCTTGGAAGGGAATGAATATGCAAGTGTGGATGACCCGGATATCATTAAACTGAGTACTCGTCAAAACCAAAGTAAGGATTGATGTGACTGGATATAAGTCTACAGTTTGTGATATACCGCTCTGTATTGTATTTCTAATTTTTTTTTTTTAATTTCTTTCATGTCGTTTACAATAAAAAAAATACCAATTTATCATAAAATCTAACCCCATAAATGTATTCTGTTATTAAATCATATTTCAGATGATGGCACATGTCACACAAATGGGTATGTATATTAAATATTATGTTGTACATTTCCTAGTGCATGTATATATAATTTTTTAACTACCAAGAAATCAGTTGGCTTCACCTTAAGATCAATATTTAATATTTTTCCAAATAGTTTTGCCAGATGATCATTGTAATAACTTTTGCATTCATTGTTTTATTTTTACTACTGTGCTGTTTAGTTGTGTACCCATGAACGAAAATTGTTCACCAAATCCAAGACGAAGCAATGAATACTTGGCAATGGACGAACAGACAAAAGGTACGAGCTCGTTCTGCAACGAATGATACTGGGTGAATCAGGGGCAACTCAAAAACATACAGTTAAATAAATTTGATAAACTGGCAATTAATATTGGCATATTTATTAATATCCAAAATGACATGCTCAGTAAATATCATGATAACATTCATTCCATTGGATTATTCATAACACTTGTAATTCTTTTAAATCACTTTTTGCAGGTTGCCTGAAGTCAAGCAGTTCAAAAAGGTAATTCTTGAAAACTGAATGGACTTTAGTTGTTACCCTTTTATTATAGTCCGTGAACATAATGTTTTTTCTTTCTATATTTTGGTAGCACTCAGCTGAAAAAATCTGGAAAAGCAGATAGTGCAAAATGCCAAAGTACTGAATACGTGTCTATGGATGAAAAAGATGGTAAACTGAGTATAAGATGTGATTTTGTAACCTTTGTAATAGACATTTGTTTTGTTTATTAAAACAGATTGATATTAATTTTGTTTTTCATGATAAATATGCAGGCCTGAAGCGTTGTAGTTCATGTACCTCACGAAATTCTCAGGAATAAAATTCATTTCTCATATTTACATTATTTTTTTCTGATCACTTGCCACATATTTTTGTCATTCAACATCATTTTTGGCAAAACAGTTTGCTGTATTTTTTTTTTATATTTCAATTACATCACTATGGAAATATTCTTATTCATTCTACGGTATGAACTTTTTCTCATTTGAAAAGAATCTTAAGAAATGTTTTTTATAGTTTAATATTCAAAGAGAAAGACAATTATATATCAGAGAATGTCAAGTGAAGTTAAATTGTTTGTTGCAAATTTAATACCAATGTTTTATTTTCTGTCTGACAATGGTAGAATTGTTTTTTTATATTCTCAAAGGCAATTGTGGCATAGTTTGATTTTTTATAGAAAACAGTATGATACGTCTACATGGTAGATTTTTTTCATTTTCAAGCTGAATAATAGCGCTCACCGGGTATTTACTGTAATTTTGTTTTTTTTTTTTTTAAAGAGACAAAAGTAGAATGCCAGAATGGTGGCTATCAAGAGATTGGTTATCCAAAAAAGTACGTACGGAAGTGATGTCATTTTCCATCAGCTTTCAGATAACTTTGTTATGTGTCTAAAACAAAAGAAAACATCTTTTGTTTGTTATGATGTGCAGTATTCTGCAATCAGTATAGTGAAGAACTTACAAATCTGACACATGCATAAGTACATGTTAACCATCAAGGATCAAAGTTCAGTTTTCCTGATTTTAATTACTCAGTACATGTATTATTTCATTGTTTTTGTTGATATATGTTGTTTATTTTGACATTTAAGTTTTCGGTCTGTCCTCTTTAAGAATTTTTTATATACTGATATATTTTGACTATATTGTGTTCTGTTCTTCTGCTGATTTGTTTTATGTTCAAAATGTAATATATGTTTCCTCTAGTAAAATAAAGCAATGGGTTGGGCATGAACACTTTCAATTTGATGACCACGTGGTCAATATTGATATCCAGACTGATTTGCTCCTGTTGCAATAAATTCTGATCGAGAAAAAAAATCCGTGGACAATATTTATTGATTCACTTTTACGATATACAGATGTTTTTTTTTTATGATTGTTAAACGTTGAATAAAGGTTTTACCCATTTCTGTTTTCCCCACTGTTGTCCATGATTGGTCCATTTATTTTTACTCTATAGGTTAAAGACCAAGAGTTCATGATTTTATTTTATGTCGATTTGGGGTTAAATTGTTTTTGCCCTGACCGTCTGTTTGTCCGCAAAAACTTTAACCTTGCCAATAACTTTGAAGTGGGTCGGGCTATCATTGGCTGTCATATTTCACAGATGTATTTCATGTGACAATACCTTTCTTAAGGTACCACCCAATTTGACCCCTTGACCATGACCTTTGCGTTTGGTCCACTTTTACAAAAGAATTTCCAATCTTCAAGTTAGGCCATAACTTTTAAACAGTTGGTGTCAGGACTTCATATTTCAAATGTGTATTCATTCTGACAAGAGCTTTCAATGAATTGAAGTTTGAACCACTCCTTTGAAATACTTTAACCTTGGTCAAACCTTTTGGACAGTTAAAACTAGAGCTTTCATATTTCACAGCAGTTGTATTCCTTGTGACAAGACCAACAATTTGGACCTGGACCTTGGATTTGACTTGCATTTTAAAAGCTATAAGCTGCCATATGGGGGCATCAGTGTTTCACAAACTTATCTTGTTTTAATTTACTACGGGTATGCAAATGAATGGAATGTTTTCTTTTGTTAATTTTTTTTTAAAATAATTTTTGTTTCATATAAGAGGAACGAGAATAAAATAAAATGAAATTATTGGTTTTTTTTGTATGAATAGTTAATAAAATATATCCATAGCATGAAATTGTTAAAAAATGTTTATATTTGCCTTCGAATGAAGAATGTTTTCACTTTCTTCCTCATTTGAGAAGAAATTAATTTACATACACTTGTATTTGAAAAGTTTCTGTCAATCGGAAAGCAATTACCTTGAAAGACAAGACATTATTTGATCATATAAAGTGTATTCTGATTATACAGGAGAAAATGCTACATTAAAATATCAAATTGTTGATGCAAAAAAAAAAAACATTCTTTGAAACTGTATCCGTATAAAGGTAATTATTTTTTCAATGAATTGTGTAAATTAATTGGTTAATTTATCATCATTTTTAACCTTATTCATCTACTACATAAAATATAAAGAATTTACAAATTTCTAGAAGTTTAAATAACTATCAAGACCGCATCCAGTTTTCACATTTATAATTTACAGTCTGGTTGACTTTATCCACTACTACATCAATTGGTATATAAGTGTAAAAATTTGGAAACTCGTTTTGTGGGTTCCTGTTTTGCCATCTTAGATAATGAAGATTTCTCCACTTTGCCATAGCTCTAAAATGGTTGTTCTTAGTAGAGAGGTATCGGGGGAAGAGTTCTATGAGTGACGCATGTCTGGGGAGAAGGAGGGTGAAGGACAGCCCCGCCCCGTGCATCCCCACCAGTATGTCAGTGTTGGCGATCAGATGAAGTTGCTCCGACATAGGAAGTGAATCGATCTGCACACCTGTGACATTGTAGTACGGGAAAACTTGTTGAACGGCTCTTTGTAACTCCATTTCATTCCTTATCTTTCGCTTGATCATTCCCTTAGGATTTCTTGGGTGAGAAACATAATCTTTCCGCCATATGAATAAAATAGACAATTTTTGACAGTTTAATTTTCTGCTGTCTTTAATACCGTATCCACTAAGGAAAAATTCTCGGAATTCTTCTAGATATGGTACGTGGGGCAAAGAATGTTGATTTAACAGACTATTATATCCAGTTATGCTCCATACCATATCTTTATATGTAGTGATTTCTGTCATGTGACCTGCCCGGGTCACGTGACCAAAAAGCGTAGTCCAAACACTATCCAAACCACCAACAGGATGGCTATCAATCAAAAGAATCGAAGTTGATTCAGGCTCCTTTTTAAAAATCAAAAGCATCAGAAATGCATTGAACCAGTCTGTCATAACATGATACAAATTTGCATATTCGTACCGAGTTACTGCAATTGTGAAATTATTATTCTTTGGACGTACGATGTCGTTGTCCGTGGTCGCTTTGACAGCCGAGAGCCAGAGCTTCAAGTGATCTTTTTTATAAAAATCATACACAATTCGTCGGCCTTGACAACTTAATTTGAAATAACCTTTCTCTAGGCTCAGATACTCGTACTTTTCTGGTTGACCTATGACCTTTTCTAAAGTTTCCCCGCCCTTTTTTCCAAATGAACGTCGGGGATTTAGTTGCACGTGCTTCAAGTGGGCGAACAAGTTTCTGTAACCGATGAAATTACCATTGCACAGTTTACTCCTAGTTTCGATCCAAAGGTTCACAGGATCAAGTTCTATTGAAAAATTTGGTTGCAAGTAACTAAGTTGTGTGCGCACTGATTTCTTATCGTTCAAAACAAAATCTGACCTACCATGTAAGTCTCCTTGATTTGTAGTAAGAACACTTTTTGATGAAATTTTCAATTGATCATTTCGGTGTAGCACAGAAATTCTGTTGCTGTGGAATAAGAAAAGAGCACAGAGATATAGGTAAATAAGAGATCCAGCTGCTAAGGATCGCTTCAGGGTCTGCGCAGTCAACACTCTCTTCAAATGAGCGGACAGTTTAAGGATGTGCTCCAGAAAAATAAGCACAATTTTCACACTAAAAACAAATCGAAGTGTTCTCCAAATCGCACTATTTGGCATCTTGTGTTTGTTTTTGATTATATCCAATCAAAGAATTGTCTTCATTTAGAATCATTCACACGGACGAACGAAATCCAGATTATCAGTCATTTAAAAATTATCAACGTTTTAAACATTTTGTATTTACGCTAAAGTTAAGAAGTACATCATGGTAAGTTTTTTTTTATGGTTAAGTATCAATAAAATGATACTATCTGGGTGTCTCCGAGTTTACTACAAGGAACGACATCATGTATTCTTGCGTTATATTGCAGTATGCCTACTACATGAAAGACACCTCTGGGTATGGGCATCTCGTAACATTACAGTATCTGTAGTAACGAACTGTACTGGTGTTCTCCGTGGTATGGGATATTCTTTTTTCACTTTTATAAGGGAACGATTAATGTAAGGGTCTAAGAAAAGTTTGTTCATATAAATATGAAAAATATATGGCTATAGCATTCATGGCATTCGCTGCCATGCATGCAGACTCAACTGAATGTTGCGGGGCCAGAACATTATGTTTTCGGCGGGTGGTATGTGAGTCATGTGTTATCAAATCAATTCTAAATACACAAATTCACCTTAATCTGTGTTATACATGTCATAAACTAAATCACATATCACATATTCGTGAAAATTATCAAATACGAAATATCCGGAAATATTAATATTACTATACTTCCTTCCACATTTAATATGCTTATAGCATTTCCTACATGTGTTTCTGAGTTTGTCGCTGGTCAAACAACAAGATAATGAGATTTGGATGATATATGTTAGAAGAAATCGTTTATTTATCATTTAAATCAGTTAGGTATATCTAAAATTGTCATTTAAGCATTCTTTGTGTACATTTTGATGATATACACTTAAGTGTACCCGTCTAATTGATACCACAATTACCAGCACATGGCCTTGTTATCTTGCGAAGTTTTTATAGTCTGCCTTACAGAACTAAAGGTATCATCTTTTGCATTTTATATCAAAATACATGTATATTGATACCTAGGTTTTAAAACTATGTTCCATATTAGACCATTTTCTCTTTTTATGATCAGCATTGTTAGGAACTTGTATCTAGCATTTACGTTTCAAATGTCCACCTAGACATCGATCACTTTGAAATAGGAGTAATCATCATCAGTAGCTTTTTTTTTGGCTGCTCTTTGTCAATAACATAATGATCTTATGCTCAGTCAACAAATACATCACACTTGGTTAATTTTTGAAAACAAAGTCAACTTCCTCCACAACTTTGGCATAAATTTACATTTAAAATGTTCACATATTTTATGACATGCATATATTAAATTTATAGTTAAAGAGTTAGTAAGGACACCAAACCAAATGTCTTAGACTATGTATAGAATAAATCAAACTTGGAAATGATGCTAACTAGTGCTGTTACAATCGTCACCGAATGACTGACCATCAAAAACTTGTTGCAAAATGCCATGTATTCATGACAGTAAATTGAAAATATTTACATTTAGCTGTTTAATATTCTAGGAATATGTTATTCATATCAAACTGATTTTATCTTTTAACATCTTTAAGAAACGCTCTTATATTTCTTATGCAATGGGTATGAACTTTCTAACTAAAGCATTTTACTAGCCAGTATTGCAGATATCCACTAAAATGTTATTGTTCTTAAATATTTTCTTAACAGAGAAAATGAAATTAACCTTAAATCTACTCAGACGAACTGACTACTGGGACAGATTTGTACATCGACTGGTCAGACAAACAATTGGACAGGGTAAATGTAAACCATTAAGAGGCTGGAGAGAGTGGGAAAAAGATTGGCGTTTTACTAAATATGGACCCACTCACCCGACAGAACTGAGATTAAATTCTATACACTATGGCCATAAGAAACCTCTTATGACACCATATTATGAACCCTACATATTTGAAAAGGACATGGCAAGTTTAATTTAATTCATTTATTGACTGTCAACAAAGAATTGGTAAATGATTTAATAGCTTAAAAAATGATTAAAATATTTTTGTATGTGTAGACTATAGATAAGGAATCTGTTAGTTTGAGAGGAATTTAGGAAAATATCTTAGCATACTTCTTACAAATATCATTTTTCTTGTTATGTATGTTAATATCCTCTTCATTGTATATTGCTTATTTTCTTGCAGTATGTTCATAAAAAACATCTTATAAAGTTTTGTTAATATTTTCCTTCATTTTATTGTCAGGTGATCTGTATGGTTGGAAAAGATAAAGGTAAAATTGGAGTAGTAGCCGAAGTGTTTAGAGATGTCAACGAAGTCATTGTGGAGAACATGAATGTTGTAAGTTTTATTAATCTGGATGTTTTTTTGTTGTTGATTGAACCATTGGCCCAGGAAAGATGAAACTTGTATGGAAGCATTCTCATGTAGTGTAGATTCAAGTTTATACAAATCATGACCCCCGGGGGTAGGGCGGGTCGCAATGGCTGATCAAAGTTTTAAATAGGAATATATAGGAAAAATCTTTAAAAATCTTCTTCTCCAGAACCATTGGGCAAAGAAAGATAAAACTCATGTGGAAACATCCTCAAGTAGTGTAGACTCAAATTTGTTCAAATCAAGACCCCCGGGGGTAGGGCAGGCCACAATGGCTGATCAAAGTTTAACATAGGAAAATATAGGAAAAATCTTTAAAAAATCTTCTCCAGAACCATTGGCCCAGGAAAGATGAAACTCATGTGGAAGCATCCTCATGTAGTGTAGATTCAAGTTTGTTCAAATCATAATTTTGAATATGATTTAAGACATGGACAGGAGCATTTTAGTTTCAACTTTATACATAATACAGTAAAATACAGTAAGCCTACATTGTACTCATCTCCCTAATACAAGGAATGTTGGTTGTAAGGAACTCTTTTTACCATAAAAAAGATATGTTACAACCATAGTAGTTGGAAATAAGCTCTTCAGAGCTGATATTTCTTGTTGACTAACCCAACTTTAAATAAATATTATTTATCTTACCAATATTTTTTTTTATTTATGAATTATGAATCTAAGGTTTAAAAATGGTGTTGATGATTTCTTGTTGTAGAGATATGAAGTAATGAATGGACAGACCTTTAGTAGGATGGTTCCACTAAAACTTCCTGATGAAGTTAAATTGGTTGATCCTACAGACAAGTAAGTTCATCGTCTTACCTGCTTTATTAAGTGTGGTATCTATTGGAAAATTAATAATAACGAATTATTTTGAAGTTACAGAGCACAAATTAATAATCATTTTATTTTTTTAAGTTACGCAGGTTTACTATAATATTTAAGATCATGACTCTACAAAAGCTTCAATAGCGCAATAAATTAGGTGTCGGATTGATTTTCAGAAGGGCTACACTTTTATTTATGAAACTAAAACTATTCAAAATTTTCTCAGTGCTTACCTGGGTAGAGGTACAGGAGGCATAATTTGTGCATAATTTCAGAAACACAGTTTTCAATGTAAATTGCAACTATCCATTCATGGAAAATAACGAAGAGCTCAAACCAAACTGGATTTTTTATTTTAAAAAGGGGGGGGGTTCCACAGAGTGTTAGGAAAACCCTTGTACATGTATTTATACATGCTCACACTGTGGCCTTTTACTACAATAAGCTAATAAAGTACATGTATGGTATTAGATAGATTTGTCGCAGTTCAAGGTTAAAGACATCATTTTTATTTAGGTCACCTACAGATATTTTATGGCGGTATCTGGAGGACGGAACGAGGGTTCGAGTTTCCAAGAAATCTGGCCGTGTTATTCCTGTTCCCATCAATGAAGAACAAAAAACAGAGGGGGATGAGATTGCTATAAATTCATATTCTAGTAAGTTGTGTAAAAATAAGCATACATGTATATAATAGTTTCCTTGGACAGTGAAAATGATAAAAATTTATAAAGAAGTATTTTCTAGATGTTATCAGTGATAAATCATCTTCATAGAGATTAAGAGTTGGAAGAAACAATATCATCACAGATAATTCAATTTATGCCGCTATGAGAAATATATATTATATTTTACACCTTAGGATAATTCCGCATATCCCTGTGCAGTCTGCAGGATATGCGCCTTTATCGCAGCGCAATTATCATATAACCTTTCATTGCGAAATCGCAACCTTTGCTTTTCTTGACAGAGTAACATAATCAAAATCCTTGATTTTGTTGTGCCATTTTTGTTAGCCTGGTAGTGCATTGAAAAAAAAAAAAACTCCAAGGATTTACTCATTTATGTTATATTTTATGCATATTTACATGTAATCTGATATGTTCACTGCATGTAAATTTCTAGTCAGTCTCAGGGGGATCACACTTGTACCTTTCACCTATGTACATGTAACCTGTATTGTTTAATATTAGGTAATCCCCCTTAATGATTTGTTATACATTTTATTTTATGTCATTGAATTAAATGACATATTCGACAAAACTGCAGATATGTGTTTCAGGTTATTTTTCACTGCACTATCAGGCTGATATTTCTCATAGGAGGCATAAAAAATGTAAGGCGTTTTCTTACATATGTACCTGTTAACTTTTATACTTCCTTGTATTGTCAATTTATAATATATTTTTAGAGAGGTGTAACCAGTTCCAAATGAAATCAATGTTTTAAAAAAAATGATGTGTGTTTGATAAAACACCCTTTTTAAGAAATTTTACTTCCTTTTTTTCAGTCAACAAAGATAAAGATACAGACAAAAATGAAGTAAACTTAGTGACCTTTAAACCAAAGTTAAAGACGTTTGAACAGGATATAATGGATCAGATGGGGATAAAAGAGGAACGTGAATATAAGCCAACCTTCTGGTACTGAGTGGACCCAGACAGATAGTGTGTTCATAGAGATAATATAACGGAAAAAACAAAAACTTATTTTAGTTCAGATGAGCTATTTATATGAATAAAGATGTGGTTGATTTCGATTGAAGTGTTTGCTGTATTTAGCTTAACTGCTCAGAGACCAGAAGAGTTTATGTAATTTTAGAGTGTCTGTCTGTCTAGCTGTCTGTCCATCTGTTTGTCTGTAAACAATTTTTCAAAATACTACTTCTACAGTTTTCATTTTATTTCAGTATGACTTGAGATCATTATTCTATTTATGCCTGTTGCAAAGTTTCAAGTCCAAATTCTACTTTTCCTATGTTACATGAGTAAACCAGTAGAGCTACAGTCTCGTCAGATACTTCTGGTTTTCTTTGTAGCTACATGCTTTTAAATTTTGAACACCCACTTCTCAGTAACCAGTTAACCAGCTTCAGTTTGCTGAATACAACATATCCTTGGATTTCAAAGAGGATTTATTTATATTCACATCAGGCTGTTTTTTTCTCCTTTAAAGTAACCCTTTAAAGAAATTTAAATTGAATTAAAACAAGATGTGTTTGTGAAACACTATGCGCCCGGCGGCCACAAAATTCTAAAAAAGCTATTTTTAGCATATATGTCACAGTCAGGGTCATTGACCTTGGTGTCATTTGAAAGAAATTGATTAGTAAAGTATGGATACCAAATATGAAGTCTCTATCTCTTGTGGTTCAAAAGGTATGGCAAAGGTACGAAAAAACTAGTTTAAGCATAAAGGTCACAGTCAAGTTCACAAATTCATTGACCTTGGTGTCATTTGAAAGAGATAAATTGGTGGAATATGCATACTAAATATGCAGTCTCTATCTTCCATGGTTCGAAAGTTATGGCAAACGTACGAAAAAACTATTTTTAGCATACAGGTCACAGTCAAGGTGGCAGGGTCATTGACCTTGGTGTCATTTGAAAGAGCTTAATTAGAGGAGTATGCATACCAAATATGAAGTCTCTATCTTTCATGGTTTAAGTTATGGCGAAGGTTAAATTTTGCAGATAAAAAGCTATTTTAGCATATAGGTCACAGTCAAGGTCACAAGTCCATTGAATTTGGTGTCATTTGAAAGAACTTAATTAGTGGAGTATGCATATCAAATATGAAATCTCCATCTTTTATGGTTCAAAAGTTATGGCGAAGGTTAAAGTTTGCAGACAAACAAACAGACAGACAGGACAAAAACAATATACGCCCCGGATCTATCAATGCGGGCGCATAACAAAAAGTCGTTTGATTTTTGACATGGAATTAATGGTGCAACTATGAAATATTAGTTTTTTTTTCTCTTTGTAGATAAGACTGATAACTTTAAGGAAACTCAGATCACTTCTAACTGAAGGTCTTATATTACCTGGTAGTTTTATCAGTTAGAATAATTATTTGACCTTTGATGTAAAATTGTACAGTTGGAAATCTAAGCTACAGTTAATGAAACAATTTAAGGTTCTGATATAATAGTCCAAGGTAAAATAATACTAAAATTATTGAAACCCTCAATTGCATGTATTTTCAAACATTAAGTAAACAACTATTAATTTTATTAATACCTAACTGAACATTTTCCCTTACCATTCGAAATACTGCAGGTACCCTATATTTTCAATTTATACAAAATTTTATCCACAAATTAAAGTGAATGGGATTAGTCCGGAATATCTGACGTTTTCCAGGATATTTTTTCTTCACGATTTTGATATTTTACGTGCCAGTAAAACGTCAGAACCGGCGCCATTATGAAAACTGGGAATTCGCCGCCTCCACCTACAGGCGGCATTCTTGGGTTGATTTTCGATACTTGCAAACCGAATTAAATGCCGAATTCACAACTTATCAATGGTACCATGCGTTTAGTTTAACAACATCGTTTTTATTGTTAGTTTACAAAAATATACAGTCCGGTGAAAACATTTTATCAGACCATCGAGTTTTGTTTTCTACGAAAGCCTAACAGGATCAATCTAGAGAGAAAAAAAAATTAAAAAGGCGTTATAACGCCTTTCGAAAAGGCGTAATAACGCGAAAAAAGGCATTATAACGCCTTTTGAAAAGGCGTTATTACGCCTTTTCATTCCAAAAGGCGTTATTACGCCTTTTTTAGAGGCGTTATAACGCCTTTCTAAAAGGCGTTATTACGCCTTTCCATACTAGAAGGCGTTATTACGCCTTTCCAAAAGGCGTTATTACGCCTTTCTAAAAGGCATTATTACGCCTTTCCAAAAGGCGTTATTACGCCTTTTACTTTCAATACATAACTAAACATATTTAGCCCAACCGAGGGGGGGGGGGGGGTGGTGGTGCAGAAATCGTACCTTTGCGACATGAATTTCACAATTAGATATAGGAATAATTTCTCAAAAAATAATTTAAACAGATAGCAATTAGATTTCCAGGAAAAAGGATTTTTGAATGCGTCATATATTTTCAATGTTGAACCAACTAAGTCCTTCTTTAATACCAGACACACCTCTACACCTCTACCAAGGATCATTGATTTCGCCTTTTCGAAAGGCGTTATAACGCCTTTTAATTTTTTCTCTCTCTAGATTGACCCTAATAGGCTTTCGTAGTTTTCATTTAGTGTATTTTAAAATCTTGCGAAATCTGTATCATTCATTCAAACTTATTTCCCTCATTAGAGGTTTATATGAAAAGATGAAATGACTTATATAATTATAATCATGGACAAAATAAACATACATACAAGAAATAGGAAGGGGGAGGCTAAGCTCTTAAGGTGTAATATCCCTCTGATAAGAGAGATAACTTTCTGAAGATATTTTTCCATGAAATTTTAGGAATTGTCATGTCAGATTTTACAGATTTCATTTATAAGGACCATTTTATAGTCGACTCAATAAAGTCTGTTATCTCGTACAGATGTTGATTTCTAGTTTCTATAACCAATATTTTCATTAATTATTCATAATAGTTTACCTAAAATTCAGATGCAGAATTGTTAATAAACATTTAATTAATATTTTGTTTATTAAAAAATATTTTTAAGGGCGATAATGGAAAGATAACTCTTGTTGATGAATGCATATTATTTTACAAGCATGATTTGATATATTTTTCATTTCTGAAAAAGTAAGCAATGCTTCGTACTTCAAACTATTTTCCATTTGAATCTAATGTTAGTTGTTGATGAAAATCAATGTTTGGAATTTAAAAAAAAAATGGTGAAATTTGGAGCAGAAGGATATTTCACCTGAAATATACAGTCTGGTGAAAACATTTTAGTTTTTTTTTTTTTTAAATTTTAACATTCCAGTGAACGAAAGTGAGTTCGATCTACACAACTAATATTTGATTTCTAAATTCATAAAAGGCTTAGAAAGATACTCTGCCGGGTTCAGCAATTGCTGTAACTTGTTCCTATCCTTACTCTTAAAAAAAAAAAAAAAAAAAAAAAGGCGAGATAAAGTGTGCTACTGCATAACTGAGAAGTGGTATAAATCAAATGTGATTTTAAAAAAAATAATAATAAATAAAATAAATAAATGAATAAAATAACGCAAAATAAAAAAAAGAAAGAAAACTCAGAAGAAACGTCAAAAGAACTTTTTAAAAATATCAGAAGTAACATCAACACCTATTTTTTCACATTTTGTAAAATTATTCCTCTTGATAAATAATATAATATTTGTAATTATATCCAGTTTATGTTAGTTTTATTGAAAGGTGTAAATTAATTGTATACGTGTAAAACAAAATTTTCTGATAATTGAAGTTTTACAATAAATGAAACTATGATAAGATATATAAAGAAAGAAAAGTGGGAGACAGGACTACTAAATAATCCTTGATAAATAAACTATGATAAGATATATATATACTTAGTATAGACATTGAACATTGCTGCGTAGGTTTAGCCCTTAACCTTTTTGGTACTGAAGTTCGAACCTACCCCCCCCCCCCCCCCCCCCGAAATAGGATTTTTCGTGTTTGGGAAATAATCCCCCCCCCCCCCCCCCCCCCCCTTTTTTTTTTTTTTTTTTTTTTTTGCTTGTCAGGTTTTTTTTAAGGTATAATTGTTTCTTTACACTTAGCCCCCCCTC
This sequence comes from Saccostrea cuccullata, assembly GCF_032062105.1. Taxonomy (NCBI): domain Eukaryota; kingdom Metazoa; phylum Mollusca; class Bivalvia; order Ostreida; family Ostreidae; genus Saccostrea; species Saccostrea cuccullata. The sequence continues at coordinate 149,834 of NW_026923300.1, read as the reverse complement.
CCCCACTTTCAATTTGCTTCCGACGCCAATGTGATAAGTTAAAAAGAATTCGTTAGGGTATTGACTTAAATATTTTTAATTCCTCGTTGTTTCTTAAGGGGACATGGGAAGAGTCTTTGAATTTGTACGCCCCAAGATTGTAATTCGAGGGAACTTTAAACGCGACACGTTGTATAAAATGTCTTTCTATAATGGAATCCTTTGGGTGTTTCGACATCGCACACTATGGACCTCGCTCCATTGGGCACATTCAGACAGTTTTGTTTATATGTACACACAAATTAAGGACAGAAGTAGGTCCTAGGGGAACGGTGTTTTCAAACATTATAAATATAATTTTTGGTCAGTTCCAAGAGAAGATTTGGATGACGAAAATATCATGACAGAGCAGGAGAGAAAAGTGGTGCCAAAGGTTTGTGTCGTCACATATTACATTGTAATTTATGGTTAGTATATGTTTCATTACATACATGTATTACATTATAATTAATGATTACACGTGAAATTACAGATAATACCTAAAGAATAAAGAAAATTATTTTTATAGATAATTCTCAAAAGAATACATATTAAAAATATTCCATATACAGATGTTTAGTTTAGGCTTAAGGGTATTGTTGTTACAGCTTATTCATTAAACTGTCTGTCTATACCAGTATTATCTAAGTTATGAATGCGGAAGTTAAGTTTATCGTTTCAGATTCTTGCTATGGAAAGTTGAAACAATTTTAGATAATAACAAAAACTAAATCAGGGTTTTAGTTTTATGATGATTTCTTAAATTAGAGATCTCTCTTTTTTGGAATTAAACATCGTTTTAATAACACAAAGAAAAGAAAATATTTTATCAAAAGATAACGAACAGTAATTATTTTATAATAAAAGAAGCACTGAAAATTAAGAAAAATAGTAATTATCGTGTTAATGTAAATTCATCGACAATTGTAAAAATTGAAACAAAAAAGATTTTAATATTAGTTTTTATTTGCATATTAAGTATTGAATTTCCTGATCTTTTCTTTGCAGCACACAGTTCAAACACGTGTTGTGTTTCTGAAATTAAGCGACATCGATACAGTCAAAGAACAGTTTGCTGCAGAAGTTTTCATTGAAAGTAGATGGCGGGAAAAATCTCTAGATCATGGAAAGGTCTTCTCTCTCTTTCTCTCCAATCTTGTAATTCGGAATTATAATTATGAAAATAACAAATATATAAATAATTTCTATTTGAATATAAAAGGGGTTATCTTGGGAAGGAAGAGTAGTTAAAATTGATTTGGAGATAAGAGTGACACAAATACAGTAGTCACCAAACACGGAAGAATGCTCTTATCTGATTCATTTTTTCTCACAAACAAAATATATTCTGCATTTGTCAAACAACTGAATTATGATCAGAAGTATAGAAAAGACAATATAAACAAAAACAAATGAATTGCATATCAACATAAAATACATGTATATAGTAAATACTAGTAACTATTAGAAATTCAGTAGTGTTTTATAATTTATTTATACTTACTTTTTAAAAAAAAATCCTTTTTTATAGGAAAATGACAACTTGGATTTTTCAAAATACTGGAATCCTAAACTTCTTGTTCAAAACGTCATCTCAGCATCGAAAGACAATGTGTGGAAGAAGTTAGAATATGGAAAAAATGGCGAGGCTTTTATCGTGGAAAAAAGAAGAATAAAAGGAATATTTACAGAAAATTTAGAACTTCAGGATTTTCCATTTGATCTTCAGGTTAAGCATCTAATATGTCAGTTTTCGAATAAATACTTTAGCAGTTGAGGGGTTTCTAATTTGAAACCATTGTATCATGATATAACAATTGAATTTTCTGAATGCATGTACACTATTATTACAAAATATCCCTCTTGATAATTTTTGTCTTTACCTCTACCCATTCTATTAAATATTTACGATATGACTCTTCCACAATGTAATTTTATGTTCACCCTTTAATTTTACTAGAGTATATTTTGCAATTTTACTAATTTTGTGTGAATATAATTTAGAATCATATTATTGTTAGTTTCACACGGATGTGTCCTTGCTTGCTTGGCTCCTATTTTGTATTGTTTAATGGACTTTTTAGTTTCGCATTTCATTTCAAGGTTCTGTTCACATAAATCTGGTTGTACATTAATAAAAATCCTAAAAAGTTTGGTTTCCTTTTTGAGGACATTAATTTTCTTTAACATCTTTCCTATTCTGCACATGTTTCCCGCCAGGACCTGAGCATTGTGGTGACGTCAGAACTTTCGGAGGAGGAGCTAGAAATCATAGAGGACGCCGAACATCTCAGTTCCATCATAGTGTCCTGTTTTGTGGATGAACAGGTACTTACTCCTCAGAATCAACCATTTTATTGTTTATCCTCATGACCATAAAAACAATTGTAGCCATGCCTTTTTATTATTTACAAAAAAATATTAAATTTTTAGAACTTATATCGGTAATCAAAAAATAACTTTGACCTTCTGTAACCTTTACTCTGTTCAAACTCATTCTTTGACATTTCCTTAGTCAACTCTCAATATTATAGATTCAAAATATTAATTACAATTTTGTTACAAAATAATTTTATGAACTTATTATAGCTAAACATTCATTATTAATTTTAAAAATAAACCCAGTCTTGTGATTTTCTTTTCTTGTTTTGCAGGAATGGGAGTTAAGGGAGTATGTAGAATCAGAAATAAGGAAAGTGTCCAAAGAGTTCACAGGAACCAAAAATGTGGTCTACCCTTTTCTTGTGTTTAAAGCTCTAGCTATGAGACGGGCTGGTTTCTTCGTTTGGAATATCATATTGATAATGGTACATGGAACAAAGCATCGAAATCTTTATATGAATATCTAGGACGTTCGTTTCTTACTAAGTCTCTTTTAATTGTTGATTTTAGACCATCATCAGTTCTTTGTCCTTCGCCACATTTGCTGTTGATAGAGATTTACCACAAAACCGACTTCAGTTGGCCTTCACCTTGACCCTAACAGGAGTGACCTTCAGATTCGTAACCAACCAACAACTTCCTAAGATTTCGTACTTAACAAGACTGGTAGGAAAGCGAAAACATAATTATCTTTAATCATAATTTTTACATATCGAATTTCACCAGAATAGAGGAGTTTTCTCTTTTGCTTGTAGGACAAGTACATTTTATACTGTATGATTTTTAACTACCTTATCACAGCCTGGCACGCCATTGTGACTCTTATTCCGGACAGAGGCACACAAGCCGACTGTGATCTTTACTTCTTCATTGGTTTTGTCGTGTTCTACGCTCTATTCCACATCTTTTTTTATGCCATATCATTGACAACGGTAGGTACTGTCTATTTTGAAACACCTATCAGTATCATGTCTATGCCTTTGTTACCTAATTCATTCATTTTCATTTCTTAATTGTAGAGGTATTTTAAAGTCAGGGAAGTTCATCAAAAGGAGAAGATTTACCAGGTATAGATTTTTTTAAAGTACACGTAATTCAAAACTTGCATATAGAAATAGTTTGAGTCGATTAGCGTTTAAAAAAGTAATTAAGTAATGAATCCAATTTTTGCAGGAAAAAGCAGAAAAGTTATTTGGAGAAAGCTGGAGACGAAGAAGAAAGAACAAACTTAATCGTAAAGGAAGAATTGCAGCGTTGCCTTCTTCTTTTCCAAGTTTCTGATTTTAAAATTATAGATACTCATATTTTACATTTCCTTCTGCTTTTTATATGAATTTTCAAACATTATTTTAAACAGTATTAAATGCTGTGTTATGTATTATGTTGCTCTCTTTCAGGGTCATAAAGCGTGCTATAACATAGCTGTAAAATGAGTGTTATGAATCTTTATAAATAAAAAATTGATGTATAGCATCAACTCTATATTATTATTTTTTTTTACATTTGGACAATGGTAAATCCATGGAGTCACCAAATGACTCTGCATCTCATAAGCATTCTACTTAGATTTTAATTATTGATTTCATGTATTACGTATTATGGAACAGATTTTTACAATCTTTTTATTGTTTATCGAGCAAACGTATCTAACATGAACTTTTAATTATACCAAAATTTTTAGGCATTGTACTGATTTCGGCCATATAATTTTAACGCTCTATATTTCGAAATGGATAAATGGCAGGCATGAAGCACTGCATTATGCATTTGAAATACCTTGCATTTACAGCCTTCAACTTATCGTGCAAATAAAAATATCTAATTTAATGATCGGTAAATGGAATAAAAGCATGGCTGCTCAAAAGGATTTTTTCTCTATATTGTTTATTTAAAGGTTGTTAAAATCAATAATGTTTGAAAACCAGTCGTCTGGAAACTATCTAATGACCGAAGTTCCTTAACTTTATTCTTTGGTTCACTGTTGTTGGTTCTTTCTTAGCTGTCGTCTGCTAGATAGCCATTTGTTTTGGAAATGGAAACAACAACTTCAACAAAGGTATGAACTTTTTTATCGTTTGGTGATACTGATATTTATTCCCGCGAAACTTCAAAATTAACATTTATATGTAGAATTACAGCGTACTTTATTTCAAATTTCAATTTGAAATTGCAAAATACATAAGTAATTAGAAAATTGTAAGTGTCAAAATAACGGAATGTGAACTCCAATTGTTTTGGACCAGATTTACGTTCCTCATCCCTTGTTGAACTACATCTGTAAAATGACAGATATTAAAATGTTGTAAATTATTTACTAGTATTTGCCGATTTGACAGACCTAAACGAACCTCAGATAAAAAAAAACGTATATCAAAGATATATCTAAATGTAAAACACGCGGAGACCTTGATACCTATGTAAAGAGACGTGTCTACTTATCGAATCTTTCTGTTTGATACCTACAGAAAAAGGTTTACATCCGGGTAGTGTTCATTCGTCTGGACAATGTGGATACTCTGAAGGAACAGTTTGACGGTGACGTTTATTTCCGGGCAAGATGGCGGGAACCCAAACTAGATACCCTCAAGGTAGTCTTAAACTTCTGATTCAATTCTGTCATTGTTCAAAGATAGACAACTCCCATAACATTTTGTTTTCTTCTGTTTGAATTCTTAGGAAAAGCAACCAGTGGAGTATAAAAGTTTCTGGAATCCCGGTCTTTCCATCAGAAACAAAGTCTCAGAAAAATACTCCAAAACCTGGTACGAGACACTGGCGGTAAATGGAGAAGCCTATGTGGTGCAGAAATCAAGACAGAAAGGGACATTTACAGAGAAGTTAGAGCTCTATGACTTTCCGTTTGATTCACAAGTAAGAAAGGCTTACGTTTGCCAAGCCAATGCCCAGGATTTAGCTTTGCATAGTTTTACTGTTGACAGACTACATGTATCAATTTTAAAATGAAATTAAAAAGGTTAGCTCTAGTGAAAAAAGTAAATGCATATTAAAATTTATTTATAAACTATTTTAACGTATAAAGTCCTTGTTTGAATTATATTTCAAAAGGATAAACTAAAACTGATACATGTTGATATTAAGGCTAAGTTTATTTCTGAAAACTATGGTTGTTGAGCGTAAACAATAGTAACTTGTATTATATATACGTGTTTATCGTATCGACATAAGAATGGAAATTACCATTGTTAATTGACAATACTTCGTCTATATATTTAAATGTCGAGTTGTAGGCCACAACCTTTGACTTTAAAATGACTTTAGGCTTAGCATTCATAAACAATTTTACAGCTGTCAAATATACTGTAAAATCACTAATTTTCGTGGGAGGGTTACTTTTGGATGTTTTCGAGGCATGGATATTGATTATTACTAAACATACTCCAGCCACGAAATCAAATCCCTTTAAACCAATATATTTTCCGCAAACCTTGAAAATTTGACCCCTCGAAAATATGTAATTTGACAGTAGTATATAGATTTTTAAAAATCAGTATTTTAAATCATTAAACCATTTTATTACTCCATATAATGTAGTATACGCTTCTTGAATACATTTTACATTTATACTAGTATAGTGACAAATCTCTTTTTCAACTTCAAATTAAAAAAAATGTTTTTTAGCTCATGTCATGTAAATTTGGCATGTCTCACGCTTGTGTTATTTTTTTTTAAAATAAGTATATTATTGTAATGATAAACTGTACATTCTATGAGCATAATGATAAATAAAAACTCTTGTTATCAAAAGTACATTTTTCATTTTGAATATAATTTTTAAATTATGTCATGTGTAACATACGTTTTTATTGTCTTCAGAATTTGAACATATCCTTCACATCCTCTCTGCCCACGTCTGAGATAGACCTGGTCGAGGACCTGGATAAACCGAGTGAAATAGGCGTGTCCTGCTACATACACGCCCAGGAATGGGACCTTGAACCCTACATCGAGTCAGAGGTCATGACCGCGGTCAATGAAGAAACTCACAACCCCGTCCTGCAAATCCGAGGTTTGGCCAGCAGAAAATATTCCTTCTTTCTGTGGAATATCATAATTATAATGGTAACTAAAAAATCAACTAAAATCCTACATGTATCACTGTACAGTTTCTATGACAGGTTTATATTGTTGCGAGGGTCAACTATGCAGAGTCAAGAACACAAACTGTAACAATTTTTAGTTTATTTATCAACATTTACTTTACTGTGTTTTTCTCTATAACAAAAATTGTTAGTCTTATTTAAATTCAAATATAAAAAACTCTTGTCATTATTTTTTCCTTTTTAGCTCACCTGAGCCGAATGCTCAAGTGAACTTTTCTGATCAAAATGTGTCCGTTGTCTGTCGTCGTTGTTGTCGTCGTTGTTGTTGTCGTTAACTTTTCACGTTTTCGACTTCTTCTCAAGAACCACTGGGCCAATTTCAACCAAACTTGGCACAAAGTATCCTTAGCTGAAGGGGATTCAAATTAGTTCAAATGAAGAGCCATGCCCTTATTCAAGGGGAGATAATTTAGAAATAGTAAAAATTTGATGGTATATTTTAAAAATCTTCTTTTCAAGAACCACTGTGCCAGGAAAGATGAAACTTATAGGGAAACATCTTCAGGTAGTGTAGATTCAATTTTGTTCAAATCATGACCCCCGGGGTAGGGCGGGGCCACAATGGCCGATCAAAGTTTTACCTAGAAATATATAAGAAAATTCTTTAAAAATCTTCTCCTCAAGAACCACTGTGTCTGGAAAGATGAAACCCATAGGGAAGCATCCTCAGGTAGTGTAGATTCAAGTTTGTTCAAATCATGACCTCCGGCGGTAGGGCGGGGCCACAACAGCCGATCAAAGTTTTACATAGAAATATATAGGAAAATTCTTTAAAAATCTTCTTCTCACAAACCACTGTGCCAGGAAAGATATAACTTATAGGGAAGGATCCTCATGTAGTGTAGATTCAAGTTTGTTCAAATCATGACCCCCGGGGGTAGGGCGGGGCCACAATGGCCGATCAAAGTTTTACATAGAAATATATAGGAAAATTCTTTAAAAAACTTCTTCTCAAGAACCACTGTGCCAGGAAAGTTGAAACTTATAGGGAAAGCATCCTCAGGTAGTGTAGATTCAAGTTTGTTCAAATCATGACCCCCTGGGTTAGGGCGGGGCCACAATGGCCAATCAAAGTTTTACATAGAAATATATAGGAAAATTTGTTAAAAATCTTCTCAAGAATTAGCAAAGGCATGAATGATTATATTTATATGAAAGCATCTTCAAAAATTTTCTCTGGAATAGCAAAGGCATGAATGATCATATTTTTATGGAAGCATCATCAGGTAGTGGACATTCAAGTTTATTCAAATCATGACCCCTGGGGGTAGGGTTGGGCCACAACATGGGATTCAAGTTTTACATATAAACATGTAGAAAGAATCTTTAAAAATCTTCTTTTCAAAAATAGCAAAGCCATGATTAGTCCTATTCATATGGAAGTATTCTCAGGTAGTGTAGATTCAATTTTGTTCAAGGCATGACCCCTGGGGGTAGGGCAGGGCCACAATGTAAGTTCAAATGTAAAGGGCAATAAAGCCACAGGTAGTCAAAGAAATATGCAAGCATCCTTAGTTAGTGTAGATTCAAGTTTGTTCAGATCATACCCTCTCCCTTTTAAGGATTGTTTGGGACCACTATTGGGTTTCAACTTTTCAATAATAAACTGATTTATGCTTTTTTCCTAGCCACATTGCTCAGGTGAGCGATGTGGCCCATTGGCCTCTTGTTATATTGCATTATCAAATTTCTTTTGAATTTTTATTGAAGGAAAAACATTTGAAATGTAGGTGTTTAATGCTGTAATGATTTCCATTTTTTGAATACATGTATATGTATTTTTTACTTGCATTCAGCATTTTTAAATATTTAAATTAAAAAATGTCCTTCTGACGGGAATTTATAATAGTCTATATATATTTATTGTGATTATTTTAATTATCATAACATTTCTATTTTTATCTTACAGACCTTGATCGGATCCCTTCCTATTACCACGTTTGCCATTAATCGAAATAATCCACAGCGCCGTCTTTTGCTGGGTTTTATTTTAGCATTAACTGGAGTCGCCTTTAGATTCATGGCCAATCAAAGCATTCCAAAAATACCTTATCAAACTTTACTAGTAAGTATATCAGTCTATTTAGAAAAATTGTATTAAAAATAAAATAGTATTGAAAGAACCATAAAATATGAAAACTATCTAATAATTTAAACAATCGAATACTTTGAAGGTAAGCAAGAATTTATTTTACAATACCATGGAGTTTTATGACCATGGATTTTTTGGGATAAATATATTATATGTATATATTTTTTTTTTTCAGGATAGATATTTGTTAATAAGTATGCTGTTTAACTACGTGGTGTGTATATGGCATATCGTCGTTTCACGTTTTGAGGATGACCGAGATACACAGGGCACTATGGATCTCTGGGCCTTCGTCGCAACTGTCATTCTTTACATCGCTTATCAGCTCACATTTATGGTTATGGTGACCATCAAGGTACTTACTAAGTTTGGGCGCTATCTTTAAAACTAAAAATATACTTAAAACAGAAACATTACTTACGTTTTGGATTGTTGTGTTTACTGCTACGAAACACAACTCATTTAAAGTGCGCAACATCATTCAGAACCCGCTTTTAAAAATTATACTTTTTATGCTAATACATGCACATACTTCTACCATTGAAAATAACAAGAAAAAATGGAATTCACTGATGTACATTTTTTTCTATAGTATGTGAATGACTTCTAAAATAAAATGTATATTGTATATTATGAGAAAATTAGTATACACGTTTTTTTTTTCCTACGCTTTAAAATACGAGAAAAAAGAATTTATTAACGTATATAAAATTTAAATAAAATATCTTTAAAATCTTTTATCATTGACTACTTTATCCTTGTAGATTTTATTAAAAAAGAGAAAAATTGAAGAAAAGGTGCAAGTTTATCAGGTTTGTTGTTATTCTCACTAATTTCTTTATCTTAATCTATCGCCACTTATTAAAAGGTTTATTACAAACATTCCATATGAATGTTTTTATTTGCAAAAATCCTCAAAATTTCTAAATACCAACTTGAAAAAATTGGTATATTCTATAGCTAGCAAAAGTTTTATCATAGAGTTGATGCTACATGTATTTAAAAAAAAAAGTTTTTAAAGCATTTTTATCATTATAATTAATCAATAATTTATTTGTAACTTGCAAAATTGAGCAAATGATTTCATTCAGAATGTGTTTTTTTTTCTTTAAATTTTGGTTTTGATTGTTTTTTAAAATATATAAAATTTTGAGTATGTCAAACGTAATCAATAATTTCAGTGAATGCTTAACTTAACTTGGAAAGATGCATATAAATTTTTGTAATTAATTACATATTACGTGTTGAGTATTTTTAAAAGCATATATTTTAATCCTTTTTTCAGAAAAGTTTAGAAGACGCAAATTCCTCAAAACAAGTCAAAAACCCTAACAAGTTGAATAAACTACAGAAAAGACAGACTGTGGCCAGATTTTCACACCTTATATTGAAATCATCACAAGAAGAAAAGGAAAAGACAGAGTGATTGATAAAATTCCGTTACACAGCAAAGTGCTTGCTTTATCTCGTAAATTATTGATATATTATTATGCAGGTTTTAAGTGGAGATTATTTGCTATAAACTTAATAAATGTTCAGTATTTGTTTTCTTGTTTGAACAATATAATGATGGAGAGTTATTACTGTAAACTTTATAAATATTCAATATTTGTTTTCTTGTTTGAACATTTTTGAGAGGGAGGGTATTTTATACGACAAATTAATGAATTTCGCCAATTTGAAATAAAAAGCTGTGTAACAGAAATCTTTATAAATATCGGCATTATCAATGAATAATTATATTCTTATTTAATTAACCATAAAACTTAATTTTCAGTTTTCTTATTACAACTTACTTGTGAGCTAACATCTTTTTACACTTCTCACTTTTCCCAGTTGAAAGAAAGAAAAAGAGTTGATAATGCCCCAAGTTTCCCTTTTCTCTGCTTTGTCAGTGAAACCATTGGTGTTGCTCATGCACATCATGTGATTGTAGAGGGAGGCTTAACCCATAATAATCCCGCTGCACTTCTAACATTCCAAAGTGATGTCTATGGGCGCTAAATCGTGAGTTTTACTGCAAAACATTGACGTCATGAGCTCTAAGGCGCCATTTTATCGACACCAAAGTACATAGTTTAATCACTATTTCAATTTAAATATTAGACATATCACTCCAGGTTCGCTTATTAATGATTATTTAATATAGATGGATAATTAATTAACTTCATATTTCCCACTAAAGATGCCTACCTGCCATTATATGCCTCCCTCAAAACACATGAATAAATACGGGGAGTCCAGTAACTTGAGGCGACCAGAGGTTTATTACGGTGGCTAGATATTACTTCAGGAAAAAAAATTATGATTCTAACAAATATAAATGTCATACATATTATAGTCGTGGAGTTGTGTGTTTCTTCTCTGTTTTAGCTTTCTACGATAATTAAGTTTTAGCTCCAAATTTAATAAACTTAGAACATCTTTTACCTTACAATTTGCTGACAAGTGTTATGGTATGATTCATATTACACCCAAAACATTCTGGCAAACTTATTTTATTACGGCCTTGATATTTGATTCTAATACTGAATGACAATTTACTTTAACTATATAACATTGTTGTCATATGCTTTTATTAGGCTAAATAAAACATAAAATTGGTGCATCGAATGCAGGTTATATTTTTTTTCTGATTTCAATTCAAAACTATACATAACAAAAATTTAAAGAATATAACGATATCGTAAATTTGTGCGTCTTTGTGCCATTTTCTATTTAAGTTAGAAATTTTTTTGCCTACATTCTATGAGAGTTTTATAAAATGTTATAAAAGCATTGTAAAAGTTTTCAATAGAAATATTTTCTGTATCTGAATTTTGTGGGAAAAGATAGTGAAATATTTTTACTTGGATTTGTCCTTAAAAGGTAGCATTGAACATTGAATTTCACTGATAAAAGATACCATTTCTGCTATACTTGGAATTTTACTTGAAAAAGACACTAATGGTAATCTAACAACCAAGCTATATGATAAATTGACTTTATTTTCTATTTTCCCTTACTTATGCAGCAATATACCTTCATCACCTGCATACGGAGTATTTATATCTCAGTTGATTCGATATGCTAGAATGCTCTAGTATGAACAATTTCTTAAACGAGGTAAATTATTGACAAGCAAGTTGATGAAACAAGAATATCAACAGTCTCGTTTAAAGTCATCATTTCGTAAATTCTATGGTCGATACAATGACCTTGTCAGCAAATACAATTTATCATTGAATGAAATGCTGACTGACGTTTTTCATACCAATTGTTAGTCCATTATTTATACACTGAATTGACCACGGATTTTTTCCGTTATATCCTGATTATGACAACGAGCACACGGCGGGTGTGACCGGTCGGCAGGGGATGCTCACTCCTCCATGGCACCTGATCCCACCTCTGATGTTTCAGGAGTTTGCTCTGCTCTTATTTTGTATTGTTTAATGGACTTTGAGATTGAATACTGTTCGTTATTTCCATATCCTTCTGCAAAACGTTGATATTACTAAACATCTAATATTCTAGCACATACATGCACATTGAAATAAACAGTATGAAACAGAGACGTTTACATTGCTTAAATGAAATATATGGAGATAACGATTAGTATTCAAGCTCAAAAGTCCATTCAACCGATTTAAATCTGGAGCAGAGTAAACAGGAACCTCTTCAACATCAGAGTTGGGATAAGGTGTCATCTACGAGTGAACATACTGTGCCGCCCGCCATGTGCTCCTTGTCATGCTTGGGATATAATGGCAAATTCGTCGACAATTCAGTTTGTAAGTAATGGCCTAATAATTAGTATGCAAAATGCCAGTCAGCATTTGACCCCCTGGTAGATTGTATATGCTCAGAGGGTCTTTGTATCGAGCATAGAAATTACGAAATGAAGACTTTGAAAGTCTTTTATAATCAACTTGTTTGTCAATAACTTACACCGTTTGAGAAATTGTTCATAAGTAGAACATGTATTTGCTTATCGAATCAATGAGCGATACTGATAAAGGTATGTAACTGCAAAAGTAAAGGAAGTTGGCGATTGAAAGGTTAAAGTCAACACATCTACCATAAAGCTTTGTTATTAGGTTACCATTAACGTCTTTTTTCTAATGAAATATTCAAAAATAAAACAGCCGTGTCAGACTCTGTGATATCCTTTATTTCAAGTTAACCGGGATAAATCGTTTTGACATAAGAATGGAAATAACTATTGTTAATAATAATATGTCGTCCATATATGTGAATGTCGAGTTGAAGACCACAGCAAGTGTTTTCTACTTCTCATATACATGATATTAAATCTGCCTCATATGAATACAAAAAATGGGTCTGCTTATAAAGGGGTACAGTTGGTACACATGGGAATTCCAACAGATTGTTGGAGGACATGGTCCCCAAAAAACCATTTATATTAGTATATCGTCAATCAGAAACATCCCCTTCAGAGTGCTTGTGTGCACCATTAAGATTTTTTAATTATTAAAAAAAGGTTTCCAAATGACCATTGTCAAGGTAGGGAAATTTACAAGTTCATTTGTATTGAAAAAGTAGCTTTCAATGATTTTAGAATGCCTAGATTTTAATTTATAGAAAATTAAAGTATCTAAGGAGACAAATTAATCTTCACTGTAAAACGATTACGATTACGGTATAATGTTAAATCATACGATGTTTATTTATGTAGAAACTTAAAACAAATATGAACTTCTGGACAATACATTTTTATTTTATTCATTGCAGTGTTCTTTTTACTCGTTTTGATAGAAACCCTGAAAAGAGCCTCTTAATTTAGACCTTTCCACCCAATTCTGTTTGAACTTTTGACAATACATCTTGCATGAATATTAAGCTTTTGTTAATGGGGGTTTTATCTGGTTTATATAAGAAGAGTGGGGGACGTAGAATCTACAATGACTTCGTTTGCCGCCTACATCAGTACAGGTAACTTGTGCGTGTTTTTGTCTTCATAACCTATATAGATTGTAATAATACAAAACTACACTCGTGTCCTTGGAAATATTGATATATTTCACCGCTGTAAGTGATCAAAATTTTGCTTCTCTTTGTGCTTAAATATATTTAGCATTTTTTAAGATAATAGTTAAAATTGTTTTAAGAAAATTCTACAATTTCTTCTCTTTTTTTTTTTGCAATTGCTTTAAATGTTTTAATTTTGTAGCTAAGAAATGATACTGAATGGTATATAATTCTACAAATTATTTTTAAGCAAACCGTAGCGGATGTTACAATTCACTTTTTAAAAATGATTTCATCTCGTTGCAAGTAATTTTTATTTAATTATATGTGTGTATTTTATTATCGTTTCAAAAGGATCATGATATCAGTACAGTACATGAGTGTTATGACAGTCGCTCTCGTCTATATGTCGGTCATCACAGAAGGGTTACCATTATCTCATGAATCTTCAACACTCATGGACCAGAGCAACGACCAATCTTCATCGAAGAGGATCGAATCGAAAACTCTCTTGCCCATGGCGTCCCATAAGGAGACGCGTTCTGATTCTTCTGTGACCATCTATTGTAAAACACCGGAGTGTATCGAACAGATCAAGCTCTTCCTTGCTAGCCACCAACATGAAGGCTTTGAACTTTTGGGTGGAAGATGGTAACAGAAAGCAAAGAGTCTGACTGCTTGAGAACTTGAATAAAACCCATGTGAATCTCAATTTTTTGTCTGAATGCTGTGTTCATATTCATTGTAACTCTGTTCAACATAAAATTTATTTATTGGTATTTTATTTTACTTTTTCACAAAATAAAGATTAAAATGACATGGGTTTTAGTAAGACAATTTATTTCAAAGTATTCTTAAATCAAAAATTCATTATCTCGAGAATGCTTCGTCGTGATTGAAAACATTGTACCACTGTTAAAAATATTAAGAAACTGTTGGATATGAATTCTGCGAAAATTCTCTAAATTTTAAATTAAAAAGCATTTGGAAACAAATGTACACGCTGATATAAATCTCGGATTTAAACAACAACTCCTGTTACAGTTTAAGTCTAACAGATTTAATGTGTACTTTTCTAGAAATTAGAAATTGATTCGTAGCCGTTTGGCAGTGTTCTGTTTAGGAATTCCATCAATTGCCTGCATTGCTCTGGACTACACAAAATAGTGACCTTTGATCTCTTTTGATGCTCTGGAAGTGAGTCTTTGGAATCTGACATCCGTTTGTGATGATCTTGGTTATATGTGCGCTTTAACATCCTGTTAACAAGAGTTGGTACCCTTTGCGGTTGGTAGTTCCTTTGATAATTTGATGGATATGGCTGATAAGCATACAGCATAGAAGTCAGTGCTCCCAAGAAAAATAGGGCAAAGGGTAGTGATGCCATTATTGCTGAAAACGAAAAAATTCTTTGATTGAGAAAAATCTACCAATAATGTAATAACTTGGTTACAGCTTAACTCGATTTTCTTAGCATGTCCAGGCAACAGGATTATGAAACAGACTTAGACTTAAGTCAAAATTTTTATCTCCTGTTATTATATATTAATTATCTTTAATTTTGCAGATAACAACACTCTGTAGAACAATATTATAAAATATTTTTATTTTGGCCTGTTTGGCTTCTACAACATGTTGTACAACAGAAAGGTTTTTGATGTTTCATGATCCCGATGGTCTGAACTGCAATTGAATTTACTGAATAAAGGATCAGGTAAAATGGGAAATATAAGAGAAAACTGTCTGTTTCTTGCATTTATGATGATTAATCAGTAAGATTGCGTTATTATTTTGCTCAATATTATCACACGAGCAAACTGATTTGATCATTAAACCAAAATTACCTGTAAGACAACTTGAATTGCCAATGAAATACCGGTATTTGTTTAAAATTGCCGAATCATTATCCATTCTCATAATTTGAAATTGCTTGCCTCGACAGTTCGGATTCTAGGAATATATTTAAAATTGCTTGATGTTGATGATAGTCAGATTTTCAATGTTATTGCGGGTTCAGGTTCAAGGTGTTTTCCCCGGCTGATTTTAAAATTTTTTCCCAAACTTTTTTGATTGTATAACGAAAATGTAGTTACTGTAATATTTTGAAGTTCTTGTTCAAGTTCATTTATTCACTCAAAATCATTTAAAATGGTACATGAGGACAATGAAAAATATTTACAGCATATAAATTCAGGTCAGAGGTACAAATATATTATATACATAATTAGAAAAAAAATGGGAGAGGAAAAAAGGAAAAGGCAAAACACATGATACATGTAATAATGGTATAGATGAGGGGAAAATCATGGAGGACAGACTAAATCATCTTTTTTTTTCAATGTCTTAGCATCGACTCTATGGAAGAAAAGACATTAGATTTTCTTGTCATTAGGACAAATATCCTGACGACCTTGATCCATTGTTTTCTGCTAAGATGTTTTTATTTTTAATTTTTCAACAAAATCACAAGAGTTTAAAATTACATTATGGACTCTCCATTTGGTATATGACCTCAAATAAGTTTTATTTAATAAAGAACAGCACAATCATTTATTCATGATCCTAATAACAGATTGATATTTTTCCCCCAAAAAGTAAATAATAACAATATATATGAAGTAACATTATATTCATTTTATAGCATTTTTCAGATGTGATTTTTAGGAACAACATTCAAATATTATCTCCTTATTTATCAATAATGGTATGAATCAGATAATTGGCCTTCAACTGAAATAACGATTCAAAGTTAATAAGAAAAAAATTCAGGGAAAAGTTTCAATATATCGGAGTAAATAAAGGTATAAAATCACATGTACATACTTTAGGAAAAGAGGGTTTTTTAAAAAAATTATTCTACATGCACATATTCAAGTTAATATTCAGTTACCAACGGAAATAAACAATTTGACGTGAACTAACTGGGTGTCCAAAATTGACAGAGTTTAACTAGCAATTTGCATTCCTTTTAGGATAGCATGTATAATAAAATTTATTATATTTGAAACAATGAAGTTAAAACATTTAGATGCATCAAATTTTGTTAGTTCAATTAACAAGACAATAAAACAAAATTAAAATTCGTCAATATTACGTTTTAAATCCCTTATAACATAGCCAAGACATTTTTAAATAATTAGCATTAAAGAGATATTAATTGTAAATAATAATAATATATATATATACTGTAGTAATATTATATAAATTTTACAGTATTTTTAGATGCGATTTTTAGGACCAACATTCAATTAATCTATCAAAATTAAAATTATAATCCGTCAATTTTAAAATCTGTATAACATAAGAAAGACATTTTTAAATAATTATAAGGGTTAATTTAAAAAAAAAAAAAAGAGGCAAAACAAAAGTGATTTACTGAGTATTACCTTTAGTGCCCACTGAGATTCTTGGTCTGTGAGATTAGACTGTAATTCGGCATTCTAGTTCTTATATACCCCCAGCCTGCATGGTCATCTGAAGTAAGGTTGTCCAGATCTCCAAAGTTATTAATGATTTTGTTTTTCTTTGATTCTCAATGCGTCGGCGGAAAATAACTTCCCAATTAACCCTTATCATTAAGTTTTAGTTGACTTGAGTGGTGTTTCTTTCTAAATATAGACCTGGCGTGAGCATGCTGTGGATGGTATTTGATGTTTTTGTTGAACTTAGAGGGTTGTTTAGCCGAGATTATGGTTTATTGGCGCTCAGATTTTTCTATTTGTGGTCGAGTTAAAGCTTTTTGTTGGTTTGATGCCCTTTTGCGTTTAGCTACGCCTTGTTGCAATCTATATGACACAACATTGCTGGTTTTGGGTGTCGTGTATTGGTAAGGTTAGAATGACTCCGACAATGTCATGTTTTCTATGTTCTGGAATTCCAGAGGAGATTAAGAGTATAATTATTTGGTATAAGATTTGCTTTCTTGTTTGGCATTCTGCATGTTCTTTATTTCAAGATTTTCACTCCAGAGACGTTCAAAGTGGGTACAAATTAGGCTCCAGGATTATGAAGCAATAATCGACCTAAATCAAATTTTGTAAGTTTCTTTTATCATTTTATTGTGGAAAACACTTTGAAATTTGGAAGGTTTTTTTTTCTTAAAATCAATGCTATTGACGTTAAATGTTGATTCAAATTTTAAAACATATAATACATGTATTTATTTTATGTTTGTATAAAATTTATACTTTTTTATAAATCAAGGGACTGATTATTTTTTTTTTTCATTTACTTATTTTTGAAAATTTAAAAAAACAATAACAAATTACAAAAATTCTCAAACAGCAACATTCTTCGTTTATCTGTTTTATTGTTATAAGGGCGTATTTGACATCTTATTGATTTTATATTGAAAAAGATATAAAGTCAAACTCTTGATCAGATCTCTTTTTAAAAAAAATTGACAATGACAAGTGCACAAGTAGCGAAGTGTATGCGACAATTAAAATATAAAAAAGAGAGGAAAAATCTAGTTTTTATCAGAATAGTTATATGTTATGTTACAATTTACTACCTTAAAATTTTCTTAAATTCATCTAGGTATCTGTTTTAGATTCTTTTCTTTTTTTATACAGGATACGGTATATGGAAAAAGAGGGTTGTGATTATTTAATTTATAAATTTTCATGACTGACTTTTCATACTATTTATTTTTCAACTGTACAAAAAAGATACTAAGTTGTTAAACGGAAATTAGATATCTATAGCAATTAATGATGCCCTCTTAAAATGTTTCAATTTTTAACCATTCCTGGTTTATTTAAAATTGAAACATGTGTATATTAAAAGACTTCGGACGGATTTCTAAATAAGTATTTTTCTAGAATTGAAGGCAATCAAAACGTTGAAAAGAAACTACTAGTAATTTCAAATAGGATTGGGCCAAATCAGAAACTAAGTCTTGTTTTCGTTGATTATTTTTTATTAACAAAAATTAAAGAGAGATCTTAGTTCTTCCTTGTTTTATTAGATATTAATTATATCAAATACAGTTTTTTTTTTAAATTAAAGATCTAAAGTGTTTTGGGTGTCTTCTAGCTATTCCAACTTTTTAAAAATCTCAATTCCACCTATTCCCACTTGCAAATAACAATAAATGTTTAGATTTATCTGTATTTTGTACATTTTAAGACAGAAAATAATGAATACATCTATGAGAAAATATGATTTATTTCGGATTTTTGAAATAATAAAAAAATCTTACAAGAAAAAGCAACTTAATACCTAAATTTAAGAACATAGTTAATTATTTGTTTACACAAAATTCCACCTATTCCCACATAAAATCTTACCTTTTTCTACATGATTTTCACAAAGTGGGAACAGGTAGAATGAACCGTGTTTTGTTCGCAACGAAAACATTTTATTCGCAACAAAAACAATTCCATTTTCTAAAACAAGAAATAATAAAAACAAAATATAAAGATTAGTTTAAAAAATATCTGGACCTTTCTATCTTGAAATCATATTTCAAATGAAATATTTTAAAGGTAAATATAGCAGGCTTCTTGCTTGTTCCCTTATATATATTTATATTTCATATCTATGTATAAATAATGTTTTTTTAAGCCAAAAATGTATCTTACAAACATTCAAACCCTTTGCTTAAATTTATATACATTTAATCTAAATTAAAAGATTATCAAATTTAACATACAAAACTTCTTAACATTTAAACATGTTTAAAAGTGTAAAAAGCGTATTCATACATAATTACTGAATTTGATTAATTGCATTCTTTGAAAACTTTATTGTCTTGAATTCTAAATTTTTTTGGGGTTTTCGAAAATGAATTAGTTTTTTGTATACAGTAATTTTGTGTATCATCTGAAACCTACGGAAGCCCAATAGTGCAAACCAAAAATAAATTTAAAAAAAAAATGAAATTATTAAATAAATAAAAACGAAATGATTTATTTAATAATTTCGTTTTTCTTTTCATATTAATTTCGTTTTTCTTTATATATACTTTTGTTTTTCTTTATATAATAACTTTGTTTTTCTTTATTTAATAATTTCGTTTTTCTTTATTTAATAGTTTTTGTTTTTCTTTATCTAATAATTTCGTTTTCTTTAATATTTCGTTTTTCTTTATCTAATATATTTGCTTTTGGTTTGCACTATTGGGCTTCCGTAGAAACCAATAAAAACAATGCGATTTAAAAACAAAAAATTCTATAGTCATGTTTCACTCATATCATTTAACGTTGAATTCAATTTTTTTGTAGTGAACATTGGATTTTGAATCATATATTTTAGGATTAAGTAATACATTTACATGTATATACTGGTATTTTTTAATTTATACTTTTAATTAGTTGTCTGTCTGGTACAGTTGATAGAGAGATACGAAACTAGACACATGCATCACCTATTTTAAAGAATGTTTTTCACTTCAAGAATATAAAACACGAACTGTGTAGAGTATGTTTTTATGCGAAAAGTAAAATTCGATGTTCTAAAAAAAAAGGGACCTGGCGTTTTTTCGATAGTATATGATAAGCAACTTAATATATCAAATATAAAAAACATATTTTTACAAATTTACTTTATAGAAGTAAATATATTATATATCTCGTAATTTATAAAGGGAAAGAACATTCTGATTAAAAATCTTTTTAATGTTTAGAAAACCTTAAATTCTGAATAACTTCTCCCACCTCAAACCCCATACATCAACACTTAAACTTAAAAGGTATAGAGCAGCCCGGTCCTCCGGGCTGCAATAACAAACGAATACATATAATACCCCCAAAAACCTCTTTTAATCACTCCAAAAAATTGTTTAGCATCTAAAATACAGGTGACTCTCGATCTCTCGAAGTTCAAGGGACCGCAAGAAAAGTTCGAGAGATCGAGGGGTTCGAGAGATAGAAAGTAAAAAAAAAATCCGGAATTTTCAGTTCCGATCACCGAAGTTCTACTTTTATAGATACCGAAAGTATAAGTAAATAAAGTCATTGCACGTTTTCAATCGTATTTTACAGGTAAGGCGACCATAATTTGATTTTTAGTTTTCAAATTTTTTTTCAAGAAAGGTCAAGTCGGAGGACGAAAAAAAAAAAGAAAAAAAAAAAAGACAAAAATCATTTTAGCAACGACCTTTTTCACATATAAAAAGTCACACATTTCACTGTAGTATAAAACAAAACAATAAACAACTTACAAGATATGTTTTTTTAATATTAATACACATTACTTGTATAAATGTTGTTATTTATAAAAATGACAACTTTTAATTCAAACATTATTTAATATGAGTACCATTTAGTATTTGAAATTATATAAATTTAATTATGTTCTTCACTGTATAGTTTGCACATTCATTTGAATGTCATTTGAATAATATTCAGGGTAAATATCGAAGTTTAACTTGGCAATTAAAAGATTTAATAATATTCTGCAGACGATCTGAGTTTCAAGCTTTTAACTGATGGATGAATGGATTTTTCTCATTATAAGGAGCAAGACAACTGTTTCCTGGATTTAATAAAGACCTGAAATTGAAGGAATTGGAAGTACCTGTTAGCCAAACTTAAAACTTTATACATTTTTAAAAATTACATGCGTAATCTATTGAGAATGAATTAGATGGATTCTTAGATCCTGCATTCTTTTTTTCACTCTTAGTACATATGATATCAAAGCATTATTGTAGTCCTGTTCCAATCTGCTAATATTATATCTTGAAATTCAGAAACTTTATTACCCTGTTTAGCTACTTAAATTCAAAGAAGTCTTCTACAGGTACTGTCAAGTTGCTCTGCAGTTTCAAGGGCTTTTATATACTGGTGTTGATGTAGGATTTGCTAAGTCACTGAATCTCATAATACGCAGTGTTCCCTCTGCAGACTCTTTATTAGTTACCATGTACTTGCTTTCATTTCCTCTTTAAATTATTAATAAAGTACTATAGTTTATGTCTTTCCTGGTCACCGTATTATTTATGGAGGAATTGTTTTGTTTTAGGCGCATATAAACTTGTTTGCAGCAAAGTATCAAAAAAATTCATATCGTTATTTACCGCCCTTTTTTTGCAAAATTTCCACATCTGGTATCTCTGTCTTTGATAAAAAAAACACTTTTTATGAGGATAATGAGCAATTAGAACTGCAATTACATCTGGTAGCACAGTTGACACCTTGATTATTACCTGTTATCAGTGGCAATAAGCAGATTAGCTACCGGTAAACACTGCATGACAGCCATTTTTGTTTTGACTTGTCGGTATTTTACAAATCGAAGAAGGTAAAAAATCCGGATATTTTCGAAATCGGTAGAAACAGCAATTAAAAAAAATAGAGAGAGACATGCGATGGGGAGGTTTCAGAATTGGTAGACTCTCGATAAAATCAAAGTTGACAGCTCACCTTCTCCTACCATTCTGCACATGTGTTTTTTTTTTACGTTTCTGACTGATTTGCTTTTATAAAACACAGGTTTGACACGAGCGGATTGAAAAATTCCGATTTTATTTTTTTTTTGAAATGCAAATTTTTAGAGTCGGCGGATCCGTAAAACTAAAAATCAAATTATGGTCGCCTAATTTACGTGATATCAACAACAATGATTGTATTTCGAATAAATAAAACGAATTTCTAAGGTTTCAGTATTTATTTGTTCTTATTTCATGATAACATGAAACCCGAATAGCAATATTAATTCTCGGTTTGGCTATTCCGTGGCTTGATCGGGTCCTTCGTCAGTGTTCACCAGATTTTTCTTAATCGGTAATCAGTCCTTGAGAAAGGAATTTTCTTGTGCAATATTTGCCATTCTGGAATTATTTAGACTCTATTTAATCATAATAAAAGTTCATAGTCTATCGGAACTTACTGAAACGAACATCTATAAATTAAATTTCTAAAAATTATCGTCTCAGTTTCAATTCAAAATAAGTTGTGAATTTGTTTATTATCTACCCTGTAATTAATAAACCAATTAATTATATCAAAACACGGACGACCCATAGGTGTAGTGTCATCTATGTAAACACCCAATTAACACCTCCATTCCAGCCTAAGGCGTTCATTGTTTTCAGGTAAGTCCAGACTGCATCAATTTAACGTTTGATTGGCGCGTATAAACGCGCAATCAAAACTTCGAGAGATTGAGAGTAAAATTCAATGAAATATGTGTAAGGGGACCAAGATTTTGGTTCGAGAGAAAGAGAACTTCGAGAAATAGAAGTTCGAGAGATCAGGAGTAAATTTGCTTAATTATATAAAGGAAAAAAACGGGACCGGAGGTTCACTTCGAGAGATCGAGAACTTCGAGAGATCGGAGTTCGAGCCATCGAGAGTCACCTGTAGTTTACCATTTGCATATGTTTTACTTCATTATTGATTATTAATCAATGAACAATACTCAGTATATGTAGTTATTTCCATTCATATATCGACACGATATACACCCAGTGAGGTTGAAATAATTCCATATGAAGATATTTTACCAGAAGACGTCAATGTTAACCTCATAACAAAACTTTATGCCTTATTGGCTTTTCATTCGTCAACTTCCCTTACTTGTGTGGCAAAATACTCTTATCACCTGCATCAGGGTTTGTATTTATCAGTTGATTCAATATGCAAAAACGTTAACATGCTCTGGGTATGAACACATTCCTATCATATGGTAAGTTATTGACGAACAAGTTGATGAAACAAGAATAGAAATAATCTCTCTTAAAGAGTTCATTGGTAGAAAAATAACCTTGTCAACAAAAACACGTACAATCTATCATTAAGTCGAATGCTGACTGACGTTTATCGTACTAATTGTTAGACCGTTATTTAAACATCGAATTGTCGATGAATGTTTCCGTTATTTCCCGCTCATGACAAGGAGCACACGGTGGGTGTAACCAGTCGGCATAAGATAATCGCTTCTTCATGGCACCTGCTCCACTTCTGATATTTTAGAGATCTGTGTTTTCTTTACTCCTGAATTGTATTGTTTGAATGAACTTTTAAGCTTGAATACTATTAGTTCTCTCCATATATTTCATTGAGAGTATTTAGTTCTGAGTACATAATGTATAATTGTATTTCATCATAAAAAGTCTATGTTTTGTTGGAGAGTCCTGTCATGGATTTCTTGCAAAACATCTCTGTGGAGGTCAGAAACAGCGTTCCCAATGTAACCGCCACAGGAACGTTAAACCTTCATATCCAACCCATTCACTTTGCAGAAACTATCTCAGAAAGTTTGTTTCCTTTTCAGTCTGAATGAAAATACATTTTGTTCCGATATTCGCTGGACGTACATATACAGGAGTAAGCCGTGACGTCATATTGCTATTTTCTCCAAATCTACATGCCAGCGTACTTTTTCGACTCGTTCTTTACCAATTCTGCTTTCACATGCAAACCACATCTTTCATACACAATGGAACAAATTTGCAAATCAGACTGTTTTTGTTTCACCGGAGATGTTTCTACGATCCTTTCTAGTAACGATGCTACCCGTCTTGCTTCGTAAATATCGTCTGACTTAATCAGGCAGTCACAGAGCATATAGCAGGAAGCTACTTTCCCGGCCATGTTTGCCTTTAATGGTTTAACTTCTGACTGACTAGGTAACTCAACCTGTACTATCATATCGTCCTCTGCCCGCGGTTTTGAAATAGCAAGGGATGCCCGAAATTGTTTAATTGCTAATTATGTTCCCCAAACGAAGTTGGGGAACATATTGTTTTTACTCTGTTTCTTATTATTATTATTATTTTTCTTCTTCCTGGGTACTTATTTGTCCGGGAGTGATCTTGTAAACTACACATCCGACTTAGGTAAAACCTTTTTAGGGTTAGTAGGCATGTTATGTAGATTTGCGGAACGAAGGTCATTTTGCGCGCACGTGCTTGCAAGAGCGTGCACGTGCAACTTGTGAAATGACCGATTTTATTGATATAGGCATAGCTTTTTACATTTTTGATGAAATGCTTTGAAACTCATAATATAAGGATATATTAGTAGCATAGACAATATGACATGGTCAAAATTGCAAGATCTCACGCGCATGCACGTGCACTTCGCTCTGATTGGCTGAAACTAAAGTCTCTATATCTTTCTTGTTTTTTGACGAAATCCCTTGAAATTTTGAACATAGCCATACAGTAGGATATCCTACAACATGATATATAGCAATTATCATGAAAACACGTGCATGCACGTGCGCTACAATCTGATTGGCTTAAACTTTAAATAGCTATAACTCCCTTGATTTTCAACCAAACAGGATGGGATTTGGAACATAGATAGATATAATAGACCTCTACAAGAAGGTATGGTTAGCACGCACATGCATACACGTGCGTGTACATGTGCTGCAATCTGATTGGCTGAAACTTTAAACAGCTATAACTCCCTTGGTTTTCAACCAAACGGGGTGGGATTTAGAATATAGATAGATGTAATGGACTTCTACAAGAGGGTATTGTCACCATGCTCATGTATGCACGTGCGTGCACGTGAAATAAGTAAAATAAAAAATACACTTGAATGAGCGTATTTTTTAATACTTTTGGATTAAATACTTTAATATTTACTATATTAAAATAAATAGATTGTGTAGACAATATGATATGGTCATTACGCACATGCATTCACACGCACACGCGTGCAATGCTAAAATTTGAATGAACTTGGTACACTTCTGGGTAAACGTTGTTAAAGTCTCAAATGCGTCGAGTTTGTCTTATTTAATAATTCTTACAGGGGATATGGCACCAAAAGGGAGTTGGGGAGCGTTTGGGGAACATCTGTAACGGTCCCCGTTACAATTAGCACTAGTTTTGTATTGGATTTAGAGTGCAGCAAAAAGCTTCCGTACGCTGTATGTAGGCTTGGGGAGTCCTTAATCAGTCCTAATGCTTTCTGAAAATTGTCTTCTGCTCGTGCTAGAAAAGTACTTCTGTCGTTTTTACTCTTTGAGGTGCTATATTTCAAATTGTATAAACAACCAATGTTTGTAAAAACCTCTGGGTAGTCTGCCTCTACTGTTGTTCTGTCAGTTCGTACCATGATTTCATACACAGCTAAAGCATTTTCCGTCTCCCCAGACTGCATGTATGCCAGACCAAAAGGTTTAAGTAATTCTGGTACGGACTGCGCAGAGAAGGCAGGAGAAGCAACCTTTACAAGCGTACGAACACTTCTGTTGAGAGAAACAACGTTATGAAAACATCTTTCGGCGATTGGCTGCTGAATATTCAGAAATCCAAGCTTATACAAAACTTGTACAAATGTAGTATACAGTAGAAGCATGTTCCCCACCTCTCCGCGCTCTGATACCCCCTTCAAGTTTATTTCATCAAAAACCTGTTGCTTGCATAATGTCAGAACAAAGGTTTGAAAAATTCTTTCTTTGACCAGGACGACTTCTTTGCGTGTTTTGTCGATGTCGTCCTTTGATCTGTGAACTATCAGATTATTTGGAGGATGGAAATATTGAGGAATGTTGTAATTAGTCAGACAAATTATAATGTAATCAATAAAATCAAGAATTCGCTTTCCTTGAAGCTCTTCTGTCCACTCATCAACTCCATACATTTGCTCGCAATACCAAAACATGATATTTTTGACGTGGTATGACGTCAGAATAGCGGTCTGGCTAAGTCCCGTTTTCAATAGGAATTTCACCAATGAATAGCAAGATCGTTGTCGAGAGGACAGTGAACGAGATAACTTTCTTTCTGCTGAATTGTAGGAAATTCTCCATTCAAGATCCGCCTCTCCACTTAAGTGATGCCCAGTGGGAACTACGCCACACCCATCTGAAAACATCGAGCATATAAGTACTCCGACTTAATTCAGTATCAAGAGAAATAACGTGCATGTCAATCAAAGCAATAAAATGAGACATTACTTTTCAAGCACTAAAAGGTAAGTTATTGACAAACAAGTTGACGAAACAAGAATTCATCATTTCGTAAGTTCTATGGTCGATACAATGACCTCGACGGCAAATAAAATCTATCATTAAGTCAAATACTGACTGACGTTTTTCATACTAATTGTTAGACCATTATTTTTCGACGGATATTACAAGGACCACACAGTGGGTGTGACTGGTCAGCAAGAGGTGCCCACTCCTCCATGGCATTTGATCCCAACTCTGATGTTTTGGATGTTTGTGTTTGATCTGCTTCAAATTTTGTATTGATGAACTTTTGAGCTTTAATACGGTTCGTTATTTCCATTATATATTTCATCAATGATAGCTCAAGTGTTACTCTTTATTTAATTTGTTGCAGTTGTTTCCAACATTTTTTCTTTGCAGAAATAATGACTTTATGGCATACAGTTTTATTGTAAAACGAAAGACATATCGACCTTGTGCAAAATATCACAGCCACAGCCCAGAGTGAGAAGTTCAGCGGCAATGTGATTTAACAAGTTCTTTAAATACTTTGGCACAAAAAGCTCTAATCTCCTACTCAAGTTCAAATCGGAAAAGTCAATCCATTTTTAATCCCAAATTTAATTTACTGGGAGCGTAGCCAGACTTTTGACCTAAAATACTGTGGTCCATGCGAACAATAGTTATACATTCTCAAAGTGGTAGAAAAGGGAAAATTTACCGCAATATTGATTATAGGCTGCATAATTGACTATACCTTTGATTATCTCCTTGATCATATCGTTTGATGGCCATCCTGTAGGCTTCTTTCGACGAGTCCAGTTAATAGCAACGTTAGGCCATGTTAAACATGGAAAAGAATGAACAAAGTCGTAGGAATATCCATCCGATTCATGACTGTAGTCGGACAACGCTGGACCGGATGTGACGTATTTTGATTTTTCGCGCTCATAGAGAACCTCGACCTTATCATATTGTTCTGGGAACAATTTTGTTTTAAACACAAAATTTGGAATGTAACCGTCTTTGGTAATATGTTTTTCAAATTCACACTTTGGTTTCTTGATAAGTTTCCTTCCATTTTCGGTTATTAGTAATTTAACATACCCTGGAAACGACGAAGGGACCATAATTGCGAAATCTTTTGAAGCTTCCACCAACGGTTTCAATTCGTTATCTCCGGGTTCGTCATCAGACTTGTCAAGAATTCTGTAGTTTACGTAAGTCATCATGAAATCAAAATCGATCGGCGGATAAAAAACGTTCTTTCCAGACGATAACTGTAGCAGTCTGCTTAAATGAAGGCCATCATAGGAACTTCCAGTTTGTGCCACGTCTCCCTCGCCTTTTGACTTTTCTTTCAGTATTTCTACAAATCGTACCATTCGTGATCTTATTATTTCAAACACTGTCTTTGTTGGTTCGTGTTCCTGTATCAAAATATCGACACAATCACAAAAGATACCAAGCGTTCTTGCAGTTAATTCAGCCATTTTTAGTTGAGTTGTCAGTTGTCTACTTTCAGTTTGGAAATACACATGTAAATGTACGAAAGCCTAAAAGTATAATTATTAATTTTTTCTACCATCATACATGCCAATGAATTTCTGTTGGTAAAAATAGAAATAACTCGCAAACAGAAAGGTTAATCCTTGCCAGTTATCTGTTTTAGTTCACCTAAGCCAAAGGCTCCTGAAAGAAAGTTTTCTGATCGAAATTTTTCTGATAAAAACTTTCACTTTTTCGACTTCTTTTCAAAGTAATGGGCTAATGTCAACCAAACTTACCACAAAGAATCCTTTGGTGAAAAGAATTCCAGTTTGTTCAAGTGAGGATCATGACTTCTTTCAGGGGAGGTACATATATGTAATAAGAACTACCAAAATTTTTTTAATATCTTTTATAAAAATTTCTTCGGTCCATTGGGCAAAAAAATGGTTTAACTTGTATAAAAACTTTATTAAAGTGCATGGATTAAAGGTGCATGGACACAGATTTGAAGTTAATATTTTCCGTATTATATTACGACATATATTTTAATAGCATTTCACACAAAAATATATTTAAAATCTTATTTCATCTAAAAGTTATTAAAACTTAAAATTTTTTAGACGGGTTTGATTGACACATCCTTGCACTGTCACAAATCTTAATTTTATTCTTAATACATTGGAAAAGTGGCAATCTTGTTGTGTATAAATGAAAAATATTAAAACTATAATCCAGAAAATTCTGAGTAGAAATGTTCGAAAGCAAAACATACATACAGTATATTGTCAGTTCGTGCAGTTGTGGTAAGGAGACTTTAACAATTGAAAGCACCCGGTGAATCGTAAACATCAACAATAACAGAGCTCGTGCCCTGTTTACAAAAACTGTGTACGTTTCACGGGCGTGGTCAATTTGCTAAACTCTGTACACAATACTTAACGCGGAATGACGATACTTGTGAAGGGGTTTTGCTTTCTAACATTTTTACTCTGAATATGATTATTTTTCTGGATTAAAGTTTTAATATTTTTCACTAATACACAACAAGATTGCCACTTTTCAAAGTTTTAAGAATAAACGTTTATTAAATTGAAATTTGTGAGAGTGCAAGGGTGGGTTAATCGAACCCATCCAAAAATTTGAAGTTTCAATAACTTGTAGATGAAATAAAATTTTTAATATATTTTTGTGTAAAATGCTATTAAAAATTTAAAATGTATAATTCGTGATATTATACAGAAAATATTAACTTCAAATCTGTGTCCATGCACGTTTAAATTCAGATTTGTTCAATCATTATCCTCGGGCAAGGGCAAAGCCACATAAGGCGGTCAATGTTTTACATCTAGTGATAATTAATTTAATCTTCAAGAATAGCAAAGCCATTATAGGAAATAGTCATAGGGAAAAAAAAACTTCGGGTAGTGTAGAAATCATTAAACCATGGGAGGATGGGGTCACTGTGAGTGATTCAAGTTCTTCACATTAATATCTGGGGGAAAAATCTCAAAAAACAAAGTTATGATTCCAATTCATATCTCAAGACCTGTAACTCTGGTCTGAAAAAAAATGGGGATGGTCGTCCATCCCAATTTTGTTCAGACCAGAGAGATACAGATCTGCTGCTTACTTGAAGTTTGATCAAATCATAATCACCACAGGTATGGTTGGTCCACATTTTGGCAATTTAAGTTTTATAGAAATATATCTAGTAGGGAAAAATGTCTTTAAAAATCTCTGATGAAAAACAGCATAGCCATGATTATTGTACTCACATTAATAAGAAAGCATCGGTAGGTAATGTAGAAAGTGTTTGAAAACAGTCCCTGGAGCTAGTGTGAAGTCAACATAGGCAAGGAGCATATTGGGAAAAAATATTTAAAAATATCTAAGAACAGCAAGCCATTTAAGGCATACTAGTACTTGTATACGGAAGCATCTTCAGTTGTTTAGATATGTTTGTTAAAGGGTAATGCAGAACCAACGGGAATTACTTTTAACACAGGAATATGATAGAAAGACTCTTCTTATGAGCAGCAAAGCCTTGATTATTGAATTCTTATTGATAAGGAAGCATCCTCAGGTAGTGAAGATTAAAGTTTAATCAAAACTTGATTCTGGGCTATGGTAAGTCTTCAAAAACCTTCTGGAATACCAATAAAGTCATATTAAGGTAAGTCACTCCTGAAATTTGTTATATCAAGGATTTTTTAAGAAGTATATTTTGGATAAGTACTCATAAAGTGTAACTAAAAATTGCAAAGAAAATAGGGGGTCAGTGTGTATCCTACTGATCTACGGTACATTTATGTTGACCTTTTTGCACTAAAATTTCATCTTTTTGGTTAATTACTTTAACCCTTATTATATTTGATCAAATGTAAGCATGGCAATAAATATAATCTTATTTTACGTAAAATAGTTTGAATAATATTTATCATTAAACAAATCTTGCAAATTAATGCGCGAAAATTATTATGTGACCTTTTTGCACTAAAAAATAACATTTTTGGGGTATTAAAAAACTTAATAGGCAATAAAAAAATTTCTTATATCAAACTTTTTACGACTTTAGTGCTGATCAGTTACAAGTATCGAGTAGTTTAAAATAACGAAAGAAAATGTTGGGGTCAGTGATGTTAATTTTGAAATATTTGTCAAAATATGTGATTTTCATAAATTTGATCTTGACTTCTTTAATATATTTTCAAAAAGTTTGTAGAGGGAAGGTGTAAAACTTAGTCTAAAAATATAAATTAAGACCTATATTTAATATTTTTAGCAATATCAAAACGGAAAATATTCTCCGAGTAAAAGTATGTGAGGTTAAATTTCCATTACATTAAATTTTATAAATGTGCAGATTTGCAGAATTTTCTGCTAAATATCCTTCCACCAAAAGAAATAGTCCCTCATAAATCTTGCTTCTTTGTAGATTTTTGAAAATGTTTAAAAATTTACATTATTGAATTTAAATATGTTATAAAAATTGAATTTTAATAAGTAGTTTTGAAGTAAAAGCTTCAGCGTGAAGTTTTCTAAAAAGCTGACGAGTGACTTACCTTAATGCAGATGCATCCTCAAAAAGTATAAATTATAGTTAAATAAGGCATACGAGGGGTGATCAAAAAGTTCGCGAACTATCTCTATATCTACAAAACCACAATTCAGATTAGAAAATAAATTGGTACACACATAGCCATAAACAATTTCTATAAATAGCATATGATGTATAAAATTTTGCTATTTGTTTGTGACGTCACAATGTGTAAATGATGTCACTATGTAGGTCACTTGTGACGAAAAATGGTTTTCTTAGTCGCACTTGTTCAACAAAAGACTATAAAATTTATGGTATATCTTAGAAATCCCTTTGAAGTAGCGTATAATAATTTGCACACAGTTTATTAAGACAAATGACTTCCAATGAATTTAATCAATGATTGGATTGGTCGTTTTAGTGAAGGAAGGCAGTTGGTTAAAAATGATACCTTTCATTTTGCCCAGTGAAAGCAAGTTTGAAATGTGTTTTTAATTAAGCAATTTTCTATCAAAGACCTCCAAATTACACTTTGTAAAATAGCTGAATATTTCAACAATAATATAATTATTAAATTCCTAAGATATCGTTTACTTTGGATTTAAAACATATTAGATATGATCAAAAGGAGGCACACATTCTCTTTCCACCTTGAATAAACGTCTCTCGAGAGACAGAGGATTTGGGTTTTGATGGCCGCCATGTTTATATTTGGAAAGGATATTCTTATCCACACATTCCGTTGCCGAGAATTGACCATTCTGACAAATGAACTGTTCTTGTTATAAAAATTAACTTACACGGAAAGAAATACAAAACTCAGAAATTTGTGACAGAACGCTACGGAGGGGGTCACGTGACGGCCTATATCACGTGATTCGCTCATGAGTAGAACGGTGGCAGATG
The DNA here is from genome assembly GCF_032062105.1 of Saccostrea cuccullata. Classification (NCBI taxonomy): domain Eukaryota; kingdom Metazoa; phylum Mollusca; class Bivalvia; order Ostreida; family Ostreidae; genus Saccostrea; species Saccostrea cuccullata. Next base: position 117,955 of record NW_026923300.1, on the reverse strand, counting down.
TGCATTAAAATTGGAGGGGACTAATTTCAAATATAATCAACACTGAAACCATATATTGTTTCTTTTATGGAAGTTATTCAATTAGTTCGTGAACTTTTTGATCACTGCGGCTCGTATTAATATCCAAACATACTCAAACAGCTAAATCTAAGTTTAGACTGAGGCTACAGTAAGTCTGATGTTTTCCAGGCTTTTTCACAGTTTTCCCATTTGACATGCCTTCAGCTTTCATAAAGCGTGCAATTTATTTTTTGATTCCTTTTTCCGCAAACAAACTAAATTATAGAGCCAATCCTATATATTCAAACAAACACAGTAAATAATATTTAACAGTTTTTATTTCATTATTTTTTGCATTTTCTTGTTTTTATATGAGCATTTTGTAGTTTATTGTTATGAACATGATGTATAATGAGTGGTATGATTAATTAAAATGGTCATTATGCTTGAGGAGTAATGCACATAGCAAATATAAAATTCAAACAAAAATGTCGAACTTTTTTTGTTTAACATTTTTTTGACAAAATATTGTAGCAACACGTAACTTAACAAGACAACCTATTGCACAATTTTTTCCCCTTTTATATCTTTTATAGAGAAAATAATTCAAACAAATTTATAGCACTACTGAGCATCTAAATTCTTGCAAGAAGAAAACAATTAAATTGGCATCTGCTTCTACAATTATTTCCTCTAAAGTTTTGAATCTTGAGTTGCATACTTAGCTCCTAAATGATAAAAGCAAAAATACTATTCAAGAACATTTTTAAAATGAAACTTAATTCAATCCAAATATTTAACTCCAATTTGGCTTTGTCTTATATCATGAATATTTGCACCTCATTATTTTATTAGCAGCCAAGATAAAAGCATAATGAAGTTGGTCAGTAATTATGGATGCAAATATAAAACATAATGGTGTACAAATAGTATATTTTTCTAAAAATAATTTTTAGCAATAAAAGTAAGCTTAAAATTTACACCTCTTTCAAAAAATTAACTTATCAACAAACACACTACATAGTTAATATAACTGACTAGGTACCCCTTTCATTAAGCAGAGGTTTAAAAGCACATGGTATTGCAGTCTAAAATTGCATTGATTCACACTGGATAAAGTTGTCGATCTAGGTACATATTGTGGGAAGTGGCAGTTATTTCAGGTAAGAAACTCGAAAAGTAGTCAATTTTGTGAACGAAAAATCAGAATATTTAGAGAGAAGCGTTACAGAAGATAAACCCTGTACCTAAACAAATCATCATGGACATCTTATTCATGAGCCTAATCAAAATGGACAATTACATGCAGATAATAACAATTTATAAAAGACAAAAAATTCTGGAATGTCAGAAAAAATAGAACATAGTTGCAAGACTAGATAAAAATAAGTGTTCCAAGGAAAATGAATGAGGAATGTGAGAATAGGCAGAATCTATGGCAACTTGTTTGAGTTTCCAATCAAGCACTGAAAGGTAGACATGTGTTGAATAAACGCCACTTTATTTGCACCTCTTGGAATGTCCAATCTACACAGACTACAGAATACTGAGATTTTACTTGGAGCAGCATGGAGTGACCCCCGGCCACCATGGATGGGTGTGTTTGGCACAAAATATCTTTCTTTTTTGTAGAATATTCTGTTGGCTTATCTGGCTTGAACTATCCCTTGGCAAGATGGAAACCTGTGGTTAAGGTTCCTACAATGCTCTTTGATATCCAATGAGCCGGGAATATTGCCAACCAGTTAGCAAAATCTCTGAGGCAACACTGAGCAATGTCAAGCTCTTTGGAGATCCATATTATCACAGACAGAGTCAATTGTAGGTTTGGAAGATCAGTCAAATGACATCAGGTTGGCAGGAGTCTAAAACGAAGGTTCAATATTTTTTAAAAAAATTCAAATTTGGTGATCAACAATTTCAAATAAAATGTGTGGTATAAAATTTTAACTGCAATTCTTATATTATAACTGCACAAATAAATACATGTTTCAGTATAAATAACACTTCTATATTTATTGCATGAGTGTTTTACATGAAAATGATATATAAGTATGGTAAATACCTGTGGTTGATATCTCTTTGTGGCCTCATTTAGATGTCGACACCACATCAATGCATCTGCCTGTGACCCTGCTCGAAATTTATATACGTTCCCTGTAAAGAGTATTACTTATAATTAAACTTCAAGCAAAATGAAATAAAAGTCCATCAAAAATAAATTTGCTTGAAAGGTATCTGAGAGGTTCAAATTTTAAAATATTCATAAATTTTTGTACCCCAGAAAGTAACTCATTTCCTTGACAGTTTTATGGAAAAGACAAAAGTTGCCATTCATATCTTTTTACAATTACAAAATGCATTTCATAAGTCGTTACTATGTTAAACAGATTTGTGGTTCAGAACAAACCTTTCATTGGGTCTGACAACTGGAATGCATCTGGTTGTAAAGGGTTGTCTCCCATGACAACCATCCACCCAATAACAGAGGTCATTTTACTGGGCTCTGCCTTAAACTGAAAATAAACAGAAAGAAATCCAACATGAAAAAGATTATACCAAATATCTAACAGAAATATCCAAACACAAACCTTTTTAATTGATTTCAAAGCATAATTCGGAAGGCATTTCTTACCGCTGATCTGTCATTGCCTCGTAAAGATTTGTTTGGGTAATACAGTAAAGATGTTCCCCATAATGACACCCAATACCGTGTCCAGGAACCAACCTGAAAGTGCAATGGAAGCTTTTGATTAACCGGGTAATTATCTCATTTCACTCTGATCTCATCTGATTTGGAAAAATGATTTAGTGGTCTAATTACTCCATGTATTTATGAAGTAAAACAATGATTCACAGCAGTTATTTACTTACTGTTGGCTTTTTCCCATCCTTGAGTATTGTTTTTCTTCGTAAGCACCCTTCACATGTAATGCTTTGCTGGAAGTTGTTTAAATCATCTACCGTTAAATCCCTACTGAATATTCTACAAAGGAAAAATAAAATAAAGTCTTCCCTGTATATCATTTATGTTGTCATATATGGCCTCTCTTGCTCTTCAGTTAAGTTTAACACTATAAATAGAGTTCATATTTTTCTTTTACTTACATTTTATTTTGGGATTCTGAATCTGATGACGAAAAAACTGTTTCAGCAGGAGTTTCAGTATTATCTGCAATATTAATAGAAGAGTTATCTACCCTCTCTCATTGAAAAGAACTGTATATATTAGAATTCTAATAACATTTAATACAGCTTATTTATGGTATATTAATTTAAGAAAACTTAAATCAGAAAACAGGATAAAGTATCTACCTCCCACAATCTTTCCACATATAGAGCCATCACTGGAAGCACAGGGTGACTCCTCTAACACACTGTCGTCTAGTAAATGACGGATCCCCTGGATGTATGGGGCGGTAGTTTTTGATGGAAGACTAAATGTTTTCTCTGCAATTGATTTCTGTCCATTGCTCATAAAACTGAAAATAAATTATTAACAATATAAATGAAATAAAAATAGTTGTTATAATATGTACATCTGAAACTAATTTTTCCTTATAAAACGTAATGGACTTAAAGTTTCCCAATCCATTTATATCACTGAATATCCATGAGATTTTCTAATAATGTAGATTCACCAACTCACTTTGCGTTTAAGCTTTTGGTCTTTCTGTGACAGGGGTGGAATTTGGACGTTGTAGCGGTGAAGCTTGGTGTGTGTGTGATGTTATTTCGGGGTTCTGGTGCCGGTGATGGAGGAGCCACATTGATACGAACGTCGTCCTTAGATGAGGAAAGATTCTGGCCTTGGAGCGGAGGCTCCACTTTCAATGACAATCTGTATAAAAATAGACCACTGGTTAATTTTTTACATTCTTATATATCTTCACATACCTTATAAACATAATTTACAGAATAGAAAGTAGTTGACCTACTACTTTTCTATGATTAGAAATATTTCTTTTGAAGCACATTAAATGATGGAGATCCTTTGTTATTTTTACGTATAACAGTTATCGCTGGATTTGCTTCTGCAATGTATCATATGACTTACTTATAGTTGTCATCCTCAACAAACTTCTGGAGTTCTTCAATGTATCGAACAGATTTAAGGTAGTTCTGTACATGATCCAACATAGGAAGGTGTTCTGGAAAGAAAGGTATTGAAAAACTCAGTCACATCTCTATTAAATACTGTATAAAAAATATTCTCATTTCATTTTTATGCAATTATCAGAAAAGGGTTTTTTCCTACATTGTTAATTGAATATGAATTCAATTAAATAGTAAGCCTACCATAACTAGACTGCTGATACTCTGAGATGGTTCGTAGTATGTTGTTCATCTGCATTCTCCGCGTGTGTGACTCCATGCCCCCAGAATGGGGATGTGCTACGTCTATGTAGATCAGATCTGACAGGTAAAGGCCTGTAACAGAGAGAACACACACTTAAATATCAGGCATCGTCTTAAAATTAGACAAAGAGCAGGAGTGCTTACAATGACCAGAGGATCATGTAGTAAATACAGCTCTAAATTGTATCTCTACATGTTTTATTGTGTGTGCTGTTATTTACCTTGAATTCAAATATTGTTGTTGAAAGTTTAAACTTAATGCCTTGTTGTACTGATTTCAATCTATTCTTTGTAGGACGCTATACAGTCACATTAAAATAAAGGACTTTTGATGTATCAATTACTCTCTATCAGATAACACAAATGATTGATACTTCTAAAACCTCTGAGGTGATTTAGTATTCCAATAACAAAGTCTGCCCAAAAAAGGAAGAAAACAAAATGAAGTACTAATGAGATTTATCGTTTAGGAGTGAACTCTCAACATCAAAAGCATTTAGTTCTTTATGACCTTATTACATGCGTAAATTCAAGGGCACTTCTGAGGCAAATCAAAATACACTTAATTTTTCATGCTAACTGCTTAAGCAGATGTTTTTGATATTTCTGTATGCTGGGGGGATCTTGTACAGCTAACATGTCAGATTGCCTGGGTAATTTTTTACGATTTTATTCCCACATAACACCTACAGAGAATTATTCATACATATAGCTTTGTAATGAATGATTGTAATTTTTCTCCAACACCCAGATCCATAAAGTATAATAAAGCATTAAAATGATAAAGAGCACTTAAAAATAATTCCTTCTCCCCACACATATCCTGAAGAAATGTGATAAATGTACTGCCGGCAGCTGTTTCGTAATCATTTATATTTAGATTGTTTGGGGGTTAGAAAATCAACTACCGACCATTAAATTGGGAGGGGTGTCATTTATCAAAAATTGTGCAGAAATAACAACTGCAGTGCATACACTGTAGATCTGCAGGTGTATAGACAGGACACATATTTGTGGTTACCTTCAAACCCTTTGATAAGTGTTCAAAATGTAACTTGTAACACTTGAATGTAAGCTTACCTAAATAGGGTATGCAAGGCAACTTAATACTGGCCATGTAGTCCCGCAATCTCTGTCGGTTGTCGTTTTCTGAAAATAGGTCTGCCATTTTCTCATAAGTTGCTTTGTCTTTTCGGGATAACATCTGAAATTTGAAGGTACAGTCCCTCAATTTGAAATTTTTATACAACAGCCCATTGGGCACATTGATGAGGGTTTATATATTAATACATGCACATGTATCTCCAGTCCTGTACTTACCATCCAAGTTTTGGACAAGCGAAAGATAGCTGCACTTTGGAGAGCTGAAATAACTGCCATGACAGCATGAAGATTGTTTAGATCTAGGAGTTTCTGAAAGATTAAAACTTCCTTATAGTCCTCTATTCTAAAACAAATGTACACTAAAGCAACAGACATTTAACTGACATTTCGTATATTAACAGTAAACTGTACCTTAGCAATTTTAATATAGTGTGCCAGTACATCTGCTCTGGTTTTCAAAGTCTGACAGTTGAGGATTTCTTGTTGTACCCAGAAATTTACCTGAAAAGATAATTGTTCGATCAAATATTAATTAAGTTTAAAATTGTGTTTACTATTTTTTAAATCATATTACAAATACATCTAATGCCATCATTCTGTTGTGAGTCTTATCATATATTAATTATGACCAGTGTATATATGTTCTTTGTGTAAAATGACTTTTCATTCTTTAAATCATGAATCACCCTAAGTACAAACTTACAAAAGACTTTCAAATTTCATTTTCAGCTACCTAACAACATACACCTCAATAAAGTCTTTGACTTCCCTGTCCTATACACCTTAAAACATATCATTTTTCATATCATTTAAGACATGTGTCTAGACTTTACTTAATTAATGTCTTACTTCCAAAAGCAGAAACAAACTTACATGATTGAAGCGCCTGGTAAAAGCCACCACATTTGGGGCTTTTATTAGTTTTTCTTTTGTTGTCCATGCACAAGAAGTTAATTCCTAGAAAAGATTAAAACACAAAATTAAGGTTTTGATAGTCCATTATGAATCCCAAATTTACTGTCAAATGCAGACAAATTCCTTGTGGTCTTCAATTAAAAGACAATCTATTGTTCTCAATGTTCTGTATTGGATCTTCTTACAATACAAAGATTTTCACTTGTCATAAAATCAATTGTCAAAGTATAACCATGCATCCCCATTTTTACTGCTATTTCATAATACTGTTAGACTTATAAGAAAATATTAAAACACTGATGATTCTTATGGATTGAATATAAATACTGTATTCCATCTTTATATAAAGCATTGAAAACTTACATCTGGCTGTATGGATTTAAAAACTGGGTGATCCATTAAAGTTATCTGGCTCTACAAAACGAAGTAAGAAAAAAATGTCAACATTACAGATAAATCAAATAACAATAATTTACCTTGCTAACTAATCTAGAACAAAATTAACATTGATACTAGAAGAGATTTTTTGCTCCGATTGTTAATGATATCAATCACAATCCATTTTAATTACTTGAAATACATGTGCTAGTAATAATAATCTGACAATCTAATGAACATTAGAGCTGCAAATGTGAACATCTATAAAGATGACAAATGAGTACAGACTAAATTCAAAATTATAAAGAGTGAAAAAAAAAGAAAAAAGTTCAAAAAAACTTACTGCGAAATCGTCCGGAGACACTCGCAAAATTTCGAAAACGACAGCATCGTAACTTTTCATCCGTGGTAGACTGGACCGCCTCTCTAGGGACTCTTCACTACCTTGGCTGACACCCTGAAAAAATAATTAATTATATATATACGTGAATTCATAGTTTTTGTTAATTTTTCAACTTATATTTGCATCATATAGGCAAGTTTTGCTCCTGAATTAAGTTGCTTAATAAATTCAAAAAACTTTATGGAACTTATTTTCAGGAGGACAAAATATTTTTATTTTTATAAATTGGGCTTTATTTTCTTGCCCCAAGATGTATCAGCTCTTACTGCATCATTTTGCCTTAAAAAATTACCTCTGCAATGTTTACATAAATTTCGCCAAGACTTTATCAATAACATCTAATTATAAAAGTAGTACCAGCCAGTGCATTAGCCTAGGGTATATTTGCAAATAAACTTCTGTATCAGAAGATCAATCAAAACTGATACAGTGACCCTGTTACACAAGTATAGTGCAAACAGGTTCACAAGGGAAAAACAATCCCACGTCTACTAATTAATACTTAATAAAACCTAGTACAGGAATTTACCCTTCAGCAGTCAACCAAGAAAGACTTCATCTCGACTGTGAGAGTGAAAAATTCTCCCAACCAAATAATAATCAATATAAAATAGGTATACTACAAATAAATGCTGGAACTTTCAACATTCAAAGCATAAAAAAGAAGTGAATATATACATTCCAAAACTCTCATTCAGCTATATAGCCAAACATAATTCATTCATTGGTAATATAAATGCTTACATTTCAAAATGACATGGAATTAAAATACCTTTTCTGACTGGGTGATAAAAAAAAATAATGATATTATATCACATTTCAAACATGAATTTATTACTTTTAATTGATTAATAATTTAACACATTTCTTTATAACTGAATGTTCACTCTTGTATATAATTCTACACGTATGAACTTTACAATATGAGTCATGGCCAAATATGTTTTCAATTTAAATAAACTTCTCCTATAATCAGGTGAACTTTCATTGTTACCTTTGTTGTTTCTCGGGGGGACCTTCCCATCCCACAGGTAAAACACAATAACATTGCCCGCAAAATCCTTTATTAAGTTGTCCTATATTAAAACATTACACAACCAGCCAGCTTAGAAAAGTGGAACACTTTTTTTCCCTTGCTGTCCATTAAACAAGCACATCCATGTCGTCTCTTCACAGATAAAAACAGGAACTTGTCTTATTAGGTATATATATATATATAACTGATCATTTCACAATCCAATGTTTCGTCAACATCTGTGATAAAAAAATCCACAGGAATACCCAATATGCCTAAATTCCCAGTTGAACAAGGTCACACAATCCTAGGATTAAACACTTTTTTAAAAATCCTTTTTGGGCAGACAGCCAAGTGCACCTCAAGCTTTAAGGTATTTAAATGGACCAATAGTGACAGATAAAGGGCTGATCTCAACCCAAAATCACACGGGTGCCATGTTGACTTGATCCCCCCTCCTTTCTTTCTAAGAGTACAGAGTGTCTCCTTTTTAGGTCAACAAGACCATATAACTGTAAACTTAACCAGAACACAGCATGAGCCGACAATACCTACAATCTAATATGATACATGACATTTATATATAATCTGCTGGAGTTGCCCTTGTTTTGTTGTTACTGTACACTGTATGTATATCAAACAATGTAATTCTGTTTGAATCAATCCAGTGCTGAATTGTGTCACATGTCAAAAATCTAAAATTCTTTTATTATTCAATATGAATTTATTATTTATCTCACCAGTAGTCACAGCATGAGCTCATGTGAGTCTGTTGTCAACACTCCCCCCCCTTCTCAGCTGTCCAAGCCCCTGACCCCAGTCCAAGCTAACACACAAGCTTTGACCTTACCATGAGGGCCATGGCCTCCTCCCATTCGGTGTCGGAGCCATAAGATTGCCGCCTTGTACACAGAAGGCTTAACACACTACACATAACAGTCTTCATGTATACAAATGAGATAATTGTTGACAACAATAATAAGAAGCTAAAAATAATCACCAATGGAAGTTCCCAAATCCAGGTTAAACTTGATCATTGTAAATTCCAGGTTTCAGTTTTGATTCGGGTAGCATATGTTTGTTATTTTTTTGTCCTAGTCAGCTGATAGCATGTGATACTTTAAATCTATAACAATTCCTTGTCTGCCTTTATAAACCTATCTGTAGATATGTTACTGTAGACGTACTTTTTTCCACAGGGTCATAATTCCGCGGAATCTCAATTTCTGTTTAATCCGCGAGTAGAAAATTACGCGGATTCCTTAGACTGTCACTATATGCCTTACATTTATATTAAGTACGCTTGGACAAATTTCCGCGGAAAATTTGTGACCGCGTACATAGCGTAAATTAATACCACGCAGAAAAAAGTACTTCTACAGTATTTCATCTCTAAAATCAAAAGCCATGCACCCCCCCCCCTTCTACATTCTTCAGCAACTAATTATGACCTGAAAATTTGTGGCTTTAAATTGATATCACATGTGAATATTTCCCTCATTTACACAGTTGTCAATGCTCAAAAGGACATAAGCCCATACACTTATTATATTTTTCTGATACACAATTTATTTATTACATCTGTTAAATTTCCAACAGATATGTTTGGATTAGATCATTATCTGCAATCTTTCTCTTGTTAAAGATGAAAGTGAGTAAAATTATCAATAGCTAGCTGACTCTCACAATACATTCTCCTCTGTCAGACTGTATTATTTACATGTATTATATTATGAGATACAAAAAGACAGGGATCCCCTGAGTTCTCCTAACCTGACCTTTGATGTCACATTCGTGGTATCTTATCTCCACACAAGTTCCGAAGACACTTATTTTTACAGTTATATGATAATGTAAAGGTCTTTTGTCATGCATGACGTCATAGTCATCAGAATATATGTAAGATACATGTAGAAGTCAAAGATCCTGGCATTCAGTTCCATACACTGATAATACAGAGTCTGAGACAGTGTATAATCTTAATACAACACAACATTTGTGTGGTGTATGTCAGCTTGGTTGTAATAAAGTCATCTCAAATTGAGTATATTTCTTTGTACTTCAATTTCCTTAGCTGTGTTTTTTTTTCCTCCAGAAAGTCAGTCAGAACCTCTATATGCATCATCCATGCAGGTATCTCTTACTTCATTAACTTGGCCGCTCAGGTAAAAGAGAGCATCACCTGTACTGTACATTCCTGTAGACTTCCACACAGACTCATCAGACTGGGCCCAGGTATAAGACTAACATGTGGGAAAATGGACCTGCTCCAATAACTTTATCAAGCCAAATAACTGACAATGAGGGTTTTACAGAATATCATCTAAAATTCAAAACGACACATACCGGTACTTTATACATGTGTGTAATATATTTATTTTTTGTTTGTTTTATTTATTTTAAAGGTGTGTAAGGTTATTCTCTATAAACCATTACAATTCCACTGTCTCTTCTCCATACACTAAGGAAAAATTGATTTGTACAACACCTCATTTACATAAGAATCTACATGTGGCACATCTGTTTGGAATTAACCATGGCTCTTAAGAATTAGGCTGGACATGTAAGAAGATTAAAACCAGCAAGGGTTAAACAAAGCTCACAAGTTCAGAAGTACAGGTCAACAAGAAACACAGGAAGGATTACTGATGTATAAACCACCAGCTTTTATTTTAACAAACTCATTCAAGTGTTCATTTCCTAATTTCATTGGTCACTGTATAACCCTGAACACTTGGCTATAATTAAAGCCTGAAAGCGTTGACTGAGACCCTTGAATGTCTTGACTGAGAATTTTAACCCCCCCCCTTCTCTTTCTTAATTCCCTCCATTGCTCTCACCTGTAAACAATCTAGTGAAACACCTGTACATTCTACACACAATTAATTGTACCTCAACTAATGTATACCTAGAGAACCATCATAAATAACCCACAAAAGTGTCAATTACTTACCTGTTCCCAACCCATGGTCATCCTGAGTCTTTTATTTCACAAATTAAAGAGACTCTCACAAGGAATTGAGGGTCATCTAGCCATCTTTATCTATAACCCTGAAAGTCTTCAACAATAGCGTGGATAGAGAAAAATCAATGATTTTGTAAAGGTCCTTTGATGAATCCAACCAAATATCACACAAATTGCTGGTAAAATAGGCAACAAACAAGGCTGGGTATGGAATTAATCCTGGGTAGGCCACACTGCTGTCTCTGGGTGGATTTTTAAACTGTCCAATGATCAGTGACCTAGAAAGGAGCATTCACAGTTGACCTAGAAAGCAGTGTAAACAAATACCAGGGAATGGCTACACAGCCACACCAGCCTCAATCTGGTATGGACTCTTCCTGCCCGACAATAGATTTGAGGCCAATCACAGATCAAAGTTGTGAACACTGAGGCCACTCAAAGGGAATTATGCTGACCACCAAGTGTTAAAGGTTTCAGTACTGTATGTGTGGAGATATGCAAGATAAACAATGGGGTGTCCTCACAGCAGACAATATTAACATAAGAGTTTCCCCTGGGGAGTTTAACTTGTGATAAATTTACTGTAATTAACTGATTAGACACTTAAGATAATTAAGGGGCCCTGATCAAAGTAGAGATAACAGATTATCCCTGCCTTACAGTACAAACAAAGGTGTGATGATGATAATTACACATAACATGAATTATACATTGTAAAGCATACAATTATGTAATCAAGGTAAATTGCACTGTCTATATATCATAAGTATCTTATCTATTTTATGATCGATATTGTCAGGTAAGAGATATTAAGGTGGCTCATTACATCCACAGTTTATTTTAAATTTCAATACAGCAACACTTATAATGTAGATGTCAAATATCCAGATTGGGGTATTGATATCAGAAATATTTTTTATAGAATTTTTTAGGTTTTGTCTAATTTTAGTGAAATGTTTCATTTCAAGTTTATTATTAACAGAATTTCAGAACCTTCAGTGTCAAATGATGGGCATCTTCTTCAGACAAGTGCACACAGTGAAAATACCTCATAATACCTAATAATAATTTCATTAGAAAAAATAATTTTGTCCTAAAAACAATTAATGTCATTATCTTTATAATCTATGCATAAAACATTAAGAAAATGAGTTCTGAAGAGACAAGGAATGTATTTCAATGAATTACATGTGTCAAATTGAATGAAGAATGTTTAAACGAAGTGAAAAATCCAATCTAAAAAATATTTGGTATAACAAGATTTCATCATTGGGAATAATATTTTATGTTGAAGTAAAAATTCATGGCATTAAAAACTTGTGTAACAGCCCACGGGCCTTATAGGTCACCTGAGCATTATGCAACAACTTTCCAGTTATTGAATTTGATTCATGTTTTAACTTAAGCCAGATGATATATGGCATTCAAAATTTTGAAAGAGGCACCATTGATCATCATAACAATACACTTAGCAGTTGCTTAGCTTGGTTACTGAATACCCATACGCAGGGTAGGGGAACAAAAATGCATTCCAACTAATCAGTAATATTCAGCAATAATCAGTAGTGCCCCTAACACTGTGACATAAACCCCTGACCCTAGGTCCACACATTGCACAAATTTTAAAAAGGCACTCTTAAAATTGCCTATCAAAAAATAAATAAATGTTTTATAAATACAAAGGAGCAGATTTCAAACAATTAATTCATTTTCAGTATATAAGTAGAGCCCCCCCCTCCCCCACCCCTGACCCAGGGTCCTTCAAATTCACAATTCTGCAAGATTAGGGCCCTTGCTCATCATGACTATATAGGTAGTTCATCTGCTTCATACCCAGAGACAGAGAAGAAAATTTTCAAAGATTTAATGTATTTTCACTATATAATCAATAGAGCCCCGCCCTAACATCAGAACCCCTGACCCTGGGGCCATAAAATTCATAATTTTAGAAGAGGCATTCTTGCTCATCATAACTATGTACTTAGTTAGTTTATTTAATTCCTAGGAGCAGAGAAGAAGATTTTCAAAGAATTCACGTATTTTCAATATGTAATCAAACTAGCCCTGCCTTAACACCAGAACCCCTGACCCTGGGACCATAAAATTCACAATTTAGGTAAAAGCACTCTTGCTCATCATAACTATACACTTAGTTAGTTTATTTAATACCTAGGACCAGAGAAGAAGATTTTCAAAGAATTAATGTATTTTCACTATATAATCAATTGAGCCCCCCCCCCCCCCCAACCCCAGAACCCTTGACGCTGGGGCCATAAAATTCATAATTTTGGTAAAAGCACTCTTGCTCAACATAACTATACACTTAGTGTTATTTTATTTTTTATTTTATTTATTTAACATAGTTTATTTAATACCTAGGAGCAGAGAAGAAGATTTTCAAAGAATTCATGTATTTTTTACTATATAATCTATAGAGCCCCGCCCTAACACCAGAACCCCTGACCCTGGGGCCATAAAATTCATAATTTTGGTAAAAGCACTCTTGCTCAACATAACTATACACTTAGTTTATTTACTACCTAGGAGCAAAGAAGAAGATTTTCAAGGAATTCATGTATTTTCACTTTATAATCAATAGAGCCCCCCCAACACCAGAATCCTTGACCCTGGGGCCATAAAATTCACAATTTTGGCTGAGACACTTTTGCTTATCATAACTATGTACTTGGTTAGTTTATTTAATACCCAGGAGCAGAGAAGAAGATTTTCAAAGAATTCATGTATTTTCACTATATATAATCAATAGAGCCCCACCCAACACCAGAACCCCTGACCCTGGGGCCATAAATTTCAAAATTTTGGTAGAGGCACTCTTGCTCATTACACCATTGTGATAATTTTGTTGATATTACAAAACAACTCTATGTACTTAGTTGGTTTATTTAATACCCAGGAGCAGAGAAGAAGATTTTCAAAGAAATAATGCATTTTCACTATATACTTATTTAGCCCCGCCCTAGCACTAGAACCCCTGACCCCAGGGCCATGAATTTCACAATTTTGGTAGAGGACTCATTGCTGATTACAATCATGCAAACAGTTTGACTGCTTGATGTCCAGGAGTAAAGAAGAAGATTTTTAAAGATTGCATTAATTTTAGTGGTTTTGGCCCCACCCCTCAGGCCCCAGGGGGGCAGGGATCATGAAATTCACAATTTTTGTTCCCCTTTAGCCATAGATGCTTTGTGCCAAATTTGGTTGAAATTGGTGCAGTGTTTGCAGAGAAGAAGCTGAAAATGTTCAAATGTTAACACACGATGGACGCCGGACGACGGACGACGCACGACGCCGGACGAAAACGGATAGCAATAGGTCACCTGAGTTTACTCAGGTGACCTAAAAAGTCCACTTTCAAGAGTTATCTTTCCTAATTACCCAAGACTCAAAACACTAAGGAACATTTGACATTACATCTAAAATTCAGAACAAAGCTTTAAATTGCCAGAGTATACATTTAAATCAATAAAGCAAATATATAAACTAACACCAACACCGTAAATAGTGCAAGTTAATAACTTTTTAATTTCAACAAGGTTGTAGATTTTAACTCGAATTCCCTCCATTGATTGATAGAGCTCATTGCATGCATCGCTATGAAATTGACATTACTTCCTTTGGCGAAGATTTGACTTTTGTTTTCTTTTGTTTCTGCTTAAATGCAATTTTTCTTGGTTTATGCATAATGAATCCGTTACTTTGTTTTCACTTTTTATATCACCGCATGTTTCATCTATTTTCAACGCGTTTTAAAGGTCAGGGTCATATTATAGAGGTACCTGTACAATTCGTCCCCATAGGAAACCGGTCGACACAATGGAGGTTTATTTTTTTTGTGTAGTACGTCATCAAAAAGTGGTGTAATGAGCCTCCTTAAGGTGCATTACCAGCAATTCAGCATATAACTGTAAGTCTATAACAGGACAGATTAATTGTTATTTAAGGTAATAATGTTGTAATTTGTGAAAGTGAATTATTTTTGGCCATTTTCTGGAATAATAAATCTTCCTGATTGTATGGTCAAATTGGTTAGAGATAAGATTATAGAGGAGAGTAGCTTTCTCTCCTATCCCCTCTCTCTCTTACTGGAGGAAGTATGCAAAAAATAAACTAAACGAAAAATCAATTAAAATTCATAATGCTCTTCTTAAAATTAATACTGATGTATCAATAAAGGATATATTTTTCCTCATTAAATGCACTTATTTATAATAATCAATTTTAAAATAAAAGCACAATAATTTTTCAATTTTTTTTTTAATTCAAAACTCAAAGAAATCAACTCAGTTATACAAATTGCTTGAATGAACCAATAAGTACAAAAGAGGCATGCTTAGATAGTAAATTAAAGTATTTCTCTACACCTGGTAGAAGGCACTCAAACTGTCCCTCTAGGACAAGTGTGTATTTTCAAACTGTCCCTTCAGGATAAATATGAGGTCAGTCATAAGTTCACATAGATAATTTAGTCCATAAATAAGTTGAGTGTCAACACTCTCCCTGGCTTTTGTCTTCTGAGTATGTGCAGCTGATGGGGCCCCTACCTTGTTATAGTATAGAGACTGAGGTCTTCAGTATGTAGGTGTTTCTAGACTGTGATCAGGAATAAGGAATCAGTTGATGTATACATATCTTAATTTATCTATGTGAATGTTTAAGTAGCCACCTTATGCAAGGACAGCAAGCACCTGCAACAACATAATGCTGTATAGAACTGGTAGGTCATTATAATTATTCATTGGCTACCTCTAAGCCATGTAACATTAAATCTTAAAAGGCCATGTCCAACTCATCAAAGGTCCATTAGCATTAGACAGGGACAGCTTATATAAGGAGATATTTATGATTCAGACTCATACTTATCTCCTCAACAGCTCAGAGTGGCATAAGATGCTCACTCAGGAAACCTGTTTACAAATCTTCATTTGTCAAGAGTAAGATTCCTACTTTACTCTGTTTGGAGAGAAACTTCCTCATGTGATGTCTCTTAAACAGACTGTTTGTTTATTTTGCAACACTTTTATCACTGAAGTACCCAGTCCTTAAAAAATAGAGAAACTTCATTTTTCAACCAGAAACAAGAGAAGTGCACTACCATGCCTTTTTTCAGCTGGCTCTGACAACCTACACATATCATGATCAAACTCCATTTTTGAGTGCATAGATAGGACCACAACATTTTTAATAATTCAAACTACTCAAAATATCTGATGACTGAAATGTACTGTGGTATAGAGAAATAGTACACATATATACAGTAGCCACTAAATATCAGAGGTACAGCAGCATATCTACTGACAGACTCATTTCTCTCAGAAGTCACCACATTTATTTCTAGGCTATGCGTCCTCATGTTAAGTACATGTCAGTGCTTAAGTAGATTAAGAAATTCAGTAACTTGTTTATACTTACATCTCCGTAAGAGGACTGAGGGGTGGTAATGAACTCTGTACTGGAATCGCTCTCCGTGTATTTACCAGGAATGCCAGTGTCGGGGTCGTCCGCTGTTAATATCCGGTGGGGGATGTTCATCTTACCGTTATCCCACCTAGAAAGAAAAAAAATGGTTCTTCTGTTCACAACTGCGATCTATGAATGATTTTGGAAACTTAAAAAACACAGCCGTCTGATAAATGAAACATCAACACCTACGAAACATTTTGTTTTTAAAACCCTCTGTACAACAGAAACAGAATGCAGTTTTTATTAAAGATAAAGAAATCCTATAATACAAGACTGTTGTTTAAGGTCGTGGTATCACAATGTACATGCTGACTGGGATGTTTTACTAACCACTAAATAGCTAGACTTATCTCCCTTAGAAAAACACCCTTGAGTCTGGTCGGCATCTAGTAACAGAGGAAATCTGGGGGTTCCTGACAAATGTCAGAGATGTTAACGCTATAGTTCAGACTTCTACACTCTCTCTTCTCCTCAGTGGAGATTCTCCTTGATAAATGTACATTGTAATAAAGACCTTTATATGCACTCAAGTCCAGCATTCTATGAAAAGAATCAATAAAATATGCTGCACTGGGTATTGAATGTCTTTTTTTGGAATATGCAGGCACTGCTGCATGGTCTTATAGAGAAAAGGATTGGTCTGTTTTGTCTATAGACTGGTGTTATTTCTTTACCAATAACAATAAAAAAAGTTTAAAAAGGAGATACTGCATACAGATATTGACATTCCAAAATTTTAGGCCTATGCTATGTGTATTTGTTTGTTTGTTTGATGTTTCTTTTTATTAGGTTTTGCTTTAACAGCCTTTGAAATAAAACAGTTTTTAATTCAGATATATGTAAAATAATATTTTTTTCTGGTGACAATTTGTCTTGTTCCACAGAAAACAATTCATCATCACAAAAACATTTAGTAGCTAAGCCCACTCATTACATAGAGAATGTGTATTTGATAGATTACTACAACCCTGCCCTGAGCTTAATGCCTGTTATTGAATGTATATACAATGTTTATATATCTACAAGTGTACATTAATAAAATATTTAGTCATGCTGAACTTCCTTACATTGACGAACAAACTGAAAGAATGTTTCAATACTACATGGTCTTAATCAGTAACAAATTGTAACCTAGCTCTACAAAAACAGAATATAAATCATCATTTAATGTAAATACAAAATGAAGATAAAATCGTAAGACTAGTAGCAGCTCAGTACCCCTGTACTTGTAGACGAGTACAGACCAATGATTTATTGTGTAAAAATATGACACCTAATGATGATATGAATGTGTGGTATGTCATAAACATCTACCATCTTTATAGGTCAACCATGCAACATCTGAGAGCTAGAAATAATACTGGCATCATTCTGAACCTTGATTATACACTGTACATGTATTTTATGCAGAATTGCAACAAGCATCGTAATCTGGAGGATTACATTTGACTATAAAAATAAAATCAGTCAAAAATAAATTATTGCTGCATTGACTTACAAAACAGTATCAAATAGTCCCATCCTCTGCAAAGTGGTAGAAAAACACTAGAATATATGCTACAGTGGGTCCAGATTAAAATTCTGATCCAACTGCACTATAACCACATCTCTTATGTATATATAACATCTTTCAAGTCGATGTAATGTAGAACACATAGATGGCAGTGGATAGAATTACATTACTCATTTACAAGTACTTCCTCTGAACTTTATACCACAACATCATGTGACAAAACAGAGAATTTTACAAGGAAGATTTGCAAAAAACAGTCTCGATAAAAATATACTAAATATAGAACTATGACATTGTTTTTATTTTTTGAAATCAAAAAGATATATCAGTATATTCATGTCAATTGCCTATTCCGGATAATAAAGTAGTTGTACCATGAAACATATGGAGATAATGAACAGTATTTCAGATCAAAACAAAACTATACAAAATAGGAGCAGAGCAAACAATGACCTCCAAAACATCAGAGGTAGGATCAGGTGCCATGGAGGAGTAAGTATCCCCTGCCGACCAGTCACACCCGCAATGTGCTCCTTATGCACCATATATCAAAATTACAAGTAGTTATATACTCTATTTTACTATATTTGTAAATGTAAGAACTCATTCCACATAGTTCAACAAGATGTTTTGTGAAACAGTGATGCCCCCATGTGTCAGCTCATGGGGAATTCTACAATGCAAGTTATTAGTGTAACTCTCTTATCAACAGATCAAAAATGTTGATACCCTGAAAAAGATCCTAACTGTCAAAGGGGAAATATAAATCCCCAGCAACATTCATTCAAAAGTAGGTCAAACTCCATGGTCGAGGTCAAAGGCAAAAAATTGATACTCATACTCAAAGAAAAATATAAGTGATAAATGAAAGTTCCTAATACCAACTATTCAAGATTTATATTTTATTATCACGGTGTAGTACCTAAACGGTTGCTATCAGAAAAAATTGCGCGTTCATCACTGCTATCTGAAAATTGAGCGGTTGCTAGTGGAAAAAAATGGACGAAATTGTAAGTATTTTTCTTCGCTGGCTCAACAAAATGGTCAATAATTCAATTATTAAAGTTTAGATGCTTGGTATTCCACCCTTACGGAACGTTACATACATTTTGAAACTAACATGTATATTTAGAATTTTAATGAATTAAAGAATTGCTGATATATAAGACGAAAACTGTCGAAAGCGTTGGACACATTTACATGCACGTAAGAAATATTTTAAAATTGCGTCAGAAGTTTTAGATATTTGATAAAAATGAATCGACAGTTCGTTGTGTATTTGTAAATAATATTGGTTATTTTATATCATTGTCCACTTTGATGGGTTTCTTACAAGCTAGAGCGTTTTTATTAGGAGAATCTTGTGTTACGGCTACTATTAGACAACGGCACCGGTTACTATTGGAATAGGTTTAAGTTTTTAAATTTCATGAAATCACATCCTCAATTTACATATGTTATGCAATTATAGTTAAGAAAACTATAAACTTTCTTAATGATTAAACTTCGGCAAATCTTTTTTTATTGGTGTACCCCCCCCCCCCATCACTTTCAATTTGCTTCCGACGCCTATGGCACATGTGCGCACACACACCACACAACTGTTCAAGTTTTGTGTTGGTCATTAAATTATGTGACCATTCAATTTATTATATTTCAGGTATGTTATTATGCCAGATTGATTAAATTTACGATTTTGAATTTAAAAAATCATATAAAATTATCGATTCACAAACCACGAGAGATTATTTACTATTAGTATCTCAAACATTCACGCAACCCTCCTCTATGAATCCAAGCATAAACCTACAAATTAACAACCTCTATATCTGATTTTAAAAAAAATATGAATTGAAAAATGAATACAGCTCAAAAAAAGTTATATAGTTTTGCTGCCCAACGTTGATAATTTCTCAAGTACATGTAAAGTGCACAATGTACATAAGAGTAAAACGTGGACAATAACGTATGTACATAGGAGCTTACATTTATTACGATTTGTACACGTATATATAGGACGTTCAAATACTGTACATGTGCATCGGGTAAAGCACGTTGAAGGTAAACGGGGGGGGGGGGGGGGTTCTGCTCCTCAAATTTTCTGAGATTTGTTTAAAAGAATCTTTGCTGCAGTAGTGTCAAAGACTCCCAGAGTCCAACAATTATTTTAATGAAATATATTAAGCCCAAAATTGGAAATAAAATTATCTTATCTTATGTGATATTAAGTCAATTTACAAGAAATATGACAGTAAAAAGAAGTGGTAAATATCAATATAAAAACCACGCTTTCTTTCGTGGAGGGGGGGGGGGGGGGGGGGGAGCTTGTCTTTTCTTGCCTATATAATTTAAAGAACTCTTAAAAGCTTAATAAGGGGGTCGATGTTTTGAATATTGCATGTTAGTCATACAACGAACCAATGCATCACCGTACTTCGAAAAGCTTACACTTAAACTTTTCTAGATATCATACATGTTTAAGTGTACATATAGGCTACAAAAATCCCCAAAGACTCTAACTTAAGAAAGGTTTTAAAGAAAATTAATGATTGTAAATGATAGTAAAAATATATTATATGCTATTTCAAATTGATTTACGGGTCCTTTCGTAAAGTTTTCTTTTTTTTTTTGATTTGTGCAGCAATGCTTTTCGAAGATCAGCTCTACTTTGCAAAAATACGATACATTAGTGGCGGATTTAAGGGGGGGGGCGCACCCGGCGCGCGCCCTCCCCCCTAAAATTGTCAAAGTTAACGTAAATCAGTTTCGTCTACAAAATGTTAATATGTATACTCGGTAGACCTCATTTTTACCCTACAAAATCTCTAGAATCCAGGAGCTTCCGGGGGCTTCGCCCCCTGACCCCCAAGGGCTTTGCCCTGGACCCACTAATGGCTAAGGTTCAAGTTTTTGTGGACAAAACAGAACAAAAACTATATGTCCCGAGTCTTCAATTACAGGCGCATAAAAAAGGTAGATTTTTAAAAAATTTTTTAAAATGTTCAACAAAATATAGACACATCTGTTATCAGACTTTGCAGAGAAGTTAAAACAGCTGACTCGATAGTCTTCCATATCCAACATGTTTTCCCAATGTAACCAGTCTAAAACCCAAAGTCTTGTAGGTGAGACCAATCCCCTGTGTAGGGCCACTATATACCAGATTCTGGTGAGTTGACATTATTTACCTGTCTAATGGCTTGTCCTCCTCGTGCATTTCGTCTATCCAGGCTTTTCTCTGGCTGACACAGGTACATGTTCCCAAACTGACTAGAAAATTCATCCCAAAATGACACTGAATTTTGATTCAGATCAGGAGTATTCAAATCACCACAAATCAATGGTGACACATGTAAGTTTAAGAAATGAAATGAATCTCACAAAAGGACCAGATGGTCCTATCGTGACTTCAAAATGATATTAACAATACAATCCATCATTTTACATATATAGAAACATTGTTCATCTTCAAGTTCATAATTAGAAGTCATCTGAAGCTGATGTATCTATTTCCAGTCGGTATCTGTCAAAAGTCTAATCCACATTAGCTATATTTGTAGAAATCCACCACATTTATAATTATAATAACTAAAATATCCAAGAACAAAGAACAGAAATTCCTAATATCTCTGTGATCATTCTTCCCCTTCAACACCTCGTGTTGAACATGTTAAAAAGAGTCCATAATTAAGTCCACAGTCCAAAGGTATATAGGCACAGAATGTATATGTAAATCCCTCTCGTTAAGCATACACTTCTTTCACCTTTCAAAAATTAATATTCAGTTCACCTAAATTATCCACTGTGGGCAATAAAAAAAGAGTTACAGTCCTCTGAAGTAATGCGTCTATGTGGGTTGCATGACAGATGGACAGAACTTTTCACGTAGGATGAGTGTGCTGGCGAATGATAACAATAACAAGATTTACCTGTACGGTAATGTTGTACGAGCTTGTCTGCCCTCAGGTACAAAAGTTGTATACCTTATAAACACTCCTGCATATCAAATTAAAAACCAAACACTTTAACACTCCAATGATGCAGAAAACACCTCTACTTCAAAAGACTAAAAACATCTCTGATTTAAGGTAGCTCAAAATGAAAAATTCCAGATTTAGCTATCTATTTAAAAATCTGCATACACCTTTGAACCATTCAAATTTAACATTCTTAAATAAAAGCATTACACCAAGAAGTTCCTTTGTCTCCGAAATGAAGCACATTAATGAACTCTGAAGTCTCGGTCCATGTTTTGGAGTGATCTCCCCTTGGAATCAGTTCTTTGTGTTCTCCCTATCCAATACTCTGATGATGCATTATTTTGTCTGACGGAATAAATTAAAACACAAAGCCCAGAAATATGGAGCAAATCAATATTCACAGATCAATAAATGATACAAGTCTACATAATAGGGTTTCCATGACCTCTCTCCAGTTCTAATCAGATCAAGTGCATCTGATTCCAAATAATCCATAAAATTCCATGGAAAATTTTCCAGAGAAATAATTGCAAAGACAGGGAAACCTTAGGGTTCCAGAGCTAAAAGAGAGATTGTCACGATTCAAAAGAAAAAGTAGAAGTTGAGAGGATGGCTGTGATTATAAATATTCATGAAGAGCCCTGCAGACAGGTAGATTTTGATGATTCATTAAAAACCAAAGAGCCTCGGGGAAAAAAGACTACGTACATTATACATCAGATACATCTAAAAATATAATTCATTAATGACACTTTGACCATGAAACCCATTTTGAAAGTGTATATATTGGAATGTGGGTAGAGAAGTAAGAAAAGAGATCTTCTCGTGTCCTAACATCAGCATTGTGACTCTGTGGTGTATTGATTATTTATTTCTCTGATGAATAGGAAATTTCCTGTTTTGTATTCTGTGTCAGATTGTCTGCAAATATAAGTTACCAGTAACTAAAAATAGATATATATGGATTTATATGTGGAAACATGTAAATGAAGCTTTGATCGATGCTCTTAGGTGGGTTAAGAGGCTTTAAGTTATGTGTTAAAACCAATTCCTTTAGGAGAGTATTAATATTCATTAATATATTTTGCGCAAGCGGATCGAGGTGTTACTTCTTTCCTATATATGAGGTGAATTAAGCAAATTTTATAACATTTCCAAAATCATAATTTTAAAATACTTTAAGAAATTGCATCCAAATTTAAAAAAAAACAAACTGTTTTCTCCTTCAAGTAAACATGGCAAAATTGTTTTGTTATTTGAGCCCTGCATCTGTAAGTTGAGAAAACCCTTATTTATGGACACATCTCATCCATCACTCAATGGGGTGTCAGTTAAAACAGGCCGGTAATTATTTCTTTTTCCATCAATCATTTGACCATTTAATTTCTTTCCCCTCTGGCATGGACAGCCATCTCCTCTTGTTGGTAAACAAACCAGCTGCCCAAATATTTTCCAGCAATTAAGTAAATTTCTGTACTTGTCCCTTTTTCTGGCCAATCATTTTACTCATTCCAAGGTCTTCAAGCCTACTAGACCATCAGAATACCCAGTACCCAGTGAACTGATGCCCCTTCTCTCATATTTGTTAGAATTGTTTTGTTTACTAAGATTCACTGGTGGATGAACTCAAAATGAACCTGTATTCCATGAAATTTTATATAGTAATGAGATGACATCTTGTATAATTTGAATTTAGTGGAGATGTCATACCATGGTATAAGACACAGGGTAGCAGATCAGAAATATAAACAGATCTGATCGACCACTAAACAGTCATGTTTATATTCTCAATTTATACCATTTCTCTCTATTCAATTACAGAATATACCCATAGTATTGAAATTGTTTGTAAAATATTTCAAATTTTATGAGCATCAATACATTTACGGAAATTCCCAGACATATTTTAATTTCCTGTGAAAATCTCTTTAATGACTGTTGGTTTACTTACCTGGCATTGTATAGAGAGTCAGAGAGCCTTCTCATGAACCGGTCATGTCTTACAGCCAGTCTGTTGACGCTGTCTTGGAAGGAGGAATGGCGCTTCACAGTCTGAAAGTAAAGGGACATCCAAATAACAAAGTCAAGTTACACAACCATGTTTTATTTTCTTCTGGTCTACTGAGAAGCTTTGCCTACTTGAAAATGAAATGATTAAAGAAATGTGTGTGATTTAAAATTTTTTTTTGAAATATGATATACATCCTCTTCTGGAAAACTTTTAATAGGTAACAATATCAGTATATATGTACAGTTGTATATTATATCATCATTTTAAGTCAACTTCTCTTCCTGTTCTGTGATACTAAATGATAAGGAAAATGCCATTAAAAACTTCAATTTAGGTTAGTAATTTAAAATACTAGCAAACATTAAATCTTTTAGCACAGCATATCAATTAAATCCATTTTTCCCATTCAAACATAATTCTTCAAATATAATGTTGGCTGTAAAAATTAAGGTCAAAACTAAGCATTCATCCTAGAAAAAATTCTTCGTCTAAATCTTAAAGTATGTCAGAGGAAAATTTTTAGACTGTAGAATTGTATACTGTATAAGCAGAAATTTTAGCAGGGATTCAATTTGGGTATTTTTAATAAGGCTGTTTAGAATGCTAAGATTAAATGTCTCTCTAAAAATTTATTCCCAATCAGATGTTACCATTGATTTTTCTCATATGTACTATAAAATAGCTAAAATACTTCTCATTAGAAATAAATACTGATTTTTTTTTAGAACAAAACCCTAAACTTGTGTCTTGCTAAAATTTCCATTAATACAATAATATTTGTTTAAAAAATTGTTTATTACTGTTTGATTTATCCTTAAGTTTTCTGTGTTGATTTTCAATCTATAACATATTATATGATACTTAAAAGAACCAAACTTGCTTGCTTTGAAATGCTTAGCTCAACTTTGTGCACATGAACTTAGTTGAAAGGTTGTTGAATAGGTAACTGGTCGCTATAATCTTTATTGAAAATTCCTGAAATCCATATTGCACTTCAGTTAAAAATACACTGTACCTCCGAGTCAGTAGATATCGCAATAGGAAATTTTCAGCCAATACCCAGTCCTACAACATACCACTGACTTAGGGCTAGGGTAAGGGAAACATATTTTTAATGATGGCCTTTCTATGCTGAAGTGTAGTTAGGGAAAATCTGAAAAGCATCTCTTAATACCAAGTGCCTGATGGAGAATTGTTTACAAATGCAAGTAGCTGGTGGTCTTCTGAGTACAAAACTAATGAATCTTGTGCTTTTGAAGGTCTTCATTCATATATTCTATTGAGTTTTTTTAACCCATTCATATAAATACACTTATTCACAATCATATGAATTTAGTTATGAATTACAAATGCTAAAAAAATATTCACAACAAGCAATTTAAAAGCAGTTCTGAACCCTTTCTGAATTGTAAATGGCAAAACATGCCAAAGAAATACATGGTATTACTTTAGAGGAATTATCACAAGTATCCTTTTTACTCTTACATGTCCTGCAATGTCATTATTTATAAATACAAAATAATATTATCTTAAGAATCAATCAGTCGCCCACACAAACCACTTTTAACCACACTCAGAAATAAAAGGTGTCCCACACACACACAAAAAAAATCTTTAAACTCATCAAATTGCTGAATTATCAGTTTTAACTGAGGCCAATACACACCTGTACATAGATAAGATGCCATGGCTTGCATGACTACACAAACCCCAAAAGATTATGACATTCCATTCTATATCTCTTCATGCCAAGGAATATGTCTGGTGTTGTCTGTCAGACAAGCAGCTGACCAAATTTACAGTGTGCGTGTGTGTGTGTGTGTGTGGGGGGGGGGGGGGGGGGTGTACATAGAAAGAGCAATTTAATACACACAAGTGTGTACAAGTCTGCACACTTTTATTATTAAAGTTCATATTTCAATAAATACATATTAAAACATGAAATTATTATTCTTACAGCTATTACAGAGATGGTTTAAGTCTAGAAATTGGGCCACCCCCACCCACCCCCCTCTCCTTCATATTCAAGGTCATTTACAATATGAGAGACATCCTAAAGAAGGCTTCAAGAACAAGAACAATGTCTCAAAAGATAAAAGGCCTACCACAATACCAAAGTCAAAGTAAGATTGTTCTACCTTAAAATGTTTGGTAAATTAACCTTTTTCTCTAAGTATGAATACATTAAAGTATACTAGTAAGAAAACTTATAAACATATTTTATTCTTGAAAATTCACAAATCTAATTCTTAGCCCTAATCTCCAAGCCAATAAAACATAGTATATTAAGTACACTTCTTAGAAATTATGTCAAAATGGAACTTTCTGCTGTACATCACAATCACAATACATCAGAAATTATTTACATCTAAAAGAACAAATCATCATAGAATCCTGGTTTTATTCAATGGGAAGTGTTTTTCTTGCACTCTCTTATCAGACACAAAACAAAATGCATACAGGAAAAAATTATATAAACAATATCTTATCCCTAGAGGAAATACATGCAATTACCTGGGATTTGGTTAGCAGATGTAATCAGAATCCATTATAGCCAGAGAGTAGAGAGGGGGTGAAAGCAGAGGCTGAGCTGCTGCCAAAAAATAGCTTCTGTGATACTGGGGAAAATTCCAGAAGGGGAAAGTCTGGCGACTCACAGAACTGGGAGGGAATTGATTTCTTGAGAAGTGAATGTGATGAGAAAAATGTCTTTGTGTATTCAGTTCAAGATTTCTAAGCACATTTGGAACATTTGTAATTTTGGCTTTGTTAGTTTCAAATTAAAAATATACTTATAAAATAAATGACAACTATCTTATTTATTATCTATTCTAATTAATTTATCAAAAAGTGTATAGATAAAAAGAAGGTTTTTTTGCTGAAATTATGATTCTCACTCATTGCATATTAAGCCTTTTCATAATTTGTTATTTCCTGTTTGGTACAGTCTCCTACATGTACTTATTGCTATGCATTTCTTTACAAAGTTTTGACAACAACCCCCAGCACTCTCCCTCTCTGTTGCTGATACAGCATCCACAAAAACAGTTTAGCAGCCACTGTATACAATCATCACTTAGTCTGGTCTATGGCAGATTATGGCAGGATTGCCTGGGGAATAACTAACAAGAGCAAGCAAGGCCAGACCATGCATCTAAATGACATCTAGTATAATTTACAACCACTACCTTAAATACTATTTAAAAAAAAAAAACAACTTGTTTAATACCTACTACTGTAGTAGGTATAGAGATGTTTTATGGGATTTGTTGACAGCTGTTTGAAAAAAAAAAAGGACGACTCTCTTAGAACAATAAAAAACACCCATAAAATGGTTTATGTGTAACTATTTGATATAAACTTCCTGGTTTTGAGCATTATGGGGACATGCAGTATTGTAATGCCTTGATTCTGTGCAGCAGTAATTACCAGTCTGCAGTGGCAATTAAAGACCCTGCTGAGAGAAGCTGCCGAGCTCTGTGATTTACTAGGCATGATGGTATTGATCTGCCTAAAGAGAGGAACCCGTAAAAAATAATTCAATGGAGATGCTTCTTGCTGCTCTGTTATTTAGAGGGGAAAAAATTTACATATCAAAGTTATGTTTGAGCCTTTTTATTATTTAAAACATCAGTTCTTTTATCTAAGTGATGCATTTGGCACACACAGTGAATAATGCTAGCCTATCCAAATCTTTGAATTCTTGACTAGATAAAATTCTAAATTTACACACTTCAGCAAAAATTAGAAAGGATATTTAGGCCAAAATAAAATTATAGTTTGTTTGGAATTGCCTCCCGCCTCATTGAAATGCCCCCTCCTGAAAAAATTTTATTGACCAAAAGTAGGAAGATTTTTTTTTTATTTAATCAATTTTTTTTGGGCATTACATGTATCACATGCACCATACAAAACACTGAAATAAAGTGTCAGATCTATGTAAAATTAGGTTTTCAATTAAAAAAAAAATGATTTCCCTCCCTCCCTCCTGTGTCTGAGACCCTTCAGGCGGCAATTCCAAACAAACAATTTTTTAAGGATGGTCTTACACAATCACAATTTTCCATGCCTTCTACTTTAAAGGGTCATGGATACCCTCATAAGAGAGTTAACTCTAACTAAATGATTATTATTCTTTTTAATCATAACACAGAGTTATGTGTCATTTCTATCAAATCTGGCCTGCAAAGTATGATAAAATTGTGTGCATTTTAAACTAAATTACTTTTCTTTTGGAAAAATTACAAGCATTAAAAGTTGAAGTTGATGAAGTAGATTAAGCAAAAAATGACTATCCAGTATCTACTCTGTGAACAGATTTTTTGTATAATAGATCTGAATTGACCTTAGTTAAAAACTTGGTTCAAGGCAAGTGCATATACCCTCTGATACTCCTTGGTTGATGTTTGATCCAAAAATGGTTGGAGGAGAACAAAATCAGCATTAGACAAGTCACTGAATTGAGACATCTACAGATGGATCATGGACTGATCAAGTCAGGTCAATCACTTTCAGGTGTCCTCAAAGTGGGGCCATGATTACTGACTAGTTCTAAATCAACTTCATTTACAGCTTTTATTTCTACAGGGATTAATATACATATCACAAAAAGCTCTTGTATTAAAACACTGTTTCATTATCTCTGACTAGTAATCATTAATACGGTAAAAGTATGCCTAGCAAGCAAGATATACAAAGATAAAATTTTGGCTCCAGTCTGATTCAATCAGAAGCTTCATATTTATCTATAATTCTTATCAAAAAGCAAACACTTCTTTGCTCTATTTGATCTGCTGTAGAAAAAGTGTATTCATCTTTTGTAATTTCTTTACCACTGTCTTGAAACAGTGAAGCAAACACAATGAATATATGTGTGAAATGAGAAGAAGTTTTGCTGAAAAGCTTAAGAAACCCATAACCAAGTTTCTATTTTTTCCATATTGTTTCAATAGTTTTAAAAAAAGAAAAATGCTAAATTGCTATTATATACCGGTATACACAAATGGATTTGCCTTCAGTTTTTAACTCTAAAATATCTGAATATCCCAATTATCTACATATCCATCAGACACTGTGGAAAATTAAGGAGATTTCAGTCATTTTTTATCGGCAAATCTTCCTCTCTGATGTGAAACTCAGATAAATCTATCAATGATAATGTACTTCTGACAATAAAACAACAGAGAGATAATAGAAAGATTGAACAAAACAACATCACGCTGTCATTACCAGAGCACACAAACTAACAGCATACCTGTGAAAAGGCTCGCCTCAACGGTGGACCAGGCATTTTTTCAACAGAGTCTACATTCAGCTACTGAACTAAACTCTGTCTCAAACTGGTCGAAAACGTCCCTACACAAGTTTCACATCGGGGGAATAATCCTCCTTATCCGCAGTGTTAAAACAGACAGACGTAATGACACCAAAGTAGTAAAATGTAATGCAAGCTGCTATAGTGTGGTGATTCCGAAGTAGTTGCGGGATCAATATGTTGACAGTGAGTAGAGCATCATAAAAACAGGTATTTTAATTGTCACCTCCCCGACAATACTGATCACTAGACTATCAGCCTATAAGTCCATCAATTCGGCATGGCTCACTGAAGTCGAGATAAAACCAACTACAGACCATGGGATTGCCTTTGGTGATCAGAGATCCTTAAAACCTAGGGACCAGTCTATCCCCCTTTGGTTCACAATTCACATAAAATTACATTGGTTCTCCTATATATTCTGACAGGGTCTTTATGATATGATCTGCTTATTCATAGAGAAGCTATTACTGTCCACAGCCTCTAGTCATGCATTCTGCCATCCCATTATCTTAATTGTACCAGAAGTATAATTACATCATAATATTCCTATAATTTAATGATAGCTGATTCCACCACTACTTTTGAGATTATATTTTTATATTGAACTTTTCCTGGACTGTCCCCACTAGGCTAAAACTCTGCCCACTGACTGTAACACAAATATAACATGGTACCTAGTCACAGTAAAGCCATTATACAATTGACCAATCCGTTCAAAGTCATGCCTCATTGCAATATTGCAATGTGTCTTCTAAAAAATTCTAACAAATGAATTCACCTCTTACTTATAAGATTGTTTAGTTGTTACAGTAAAAAACTATAAACTACATGCATGGTCTTCCTTGGTTTATACTGAATAAAGAAGGTAATAGAAATATTGTCATTCCAAAAGGCATTACTGATAATCTACTTAAAGAAAGTGGGAATAATCAGTACCAGTTCTTTCATATCTGGACACTAGATCAATACTGTTGATTTAATGTTTATCCCCCGTAAATTTTAACATGGTTTAGGAACAATAATCTTTTTGTTCAAAGACAAGAACAAGATATCTTTTTCTTCTCTCTCTTCAATATGCTTTACATGTATTATGATCCAAAGCTTTCCAAGACAAAATTTTTCTGATATGTTTCTCTTAAATTCCTGTAGGTATTAAACTATTTTGGGTTGCAGAATATCCTTCTGATAATGTGCTTAAATCAGTCAGCCATGAACATGATGAATATACAGTCAAATCTGCCTTCATAGTAACCTGCTGTGTTCAGCATCTTCCTATAACAGCAGTTAAAATCCTTCCATTAAGCTTCCTTATCTGTGTACCTGCATTTTACAACTTTAAGCAATCAATTGTACATCTCAGTAAGCCATTAACTACTAAACAACATTTATTTTTGCCTGTTAATATTTCCTCTGCATATGTGATATCTTTATGTATCCTTTCTACAACCAAATTCTGGAAGTTTTTTTTTTCTTCCCTATCTCCCTGTTATCAACCTGAAGTAAAAATCTATTATACTTTATAAGCAACACTTCTTTTCAATCTTAAAGTATATGACTGTTTTGTACTCATGTAAGTGACCATCTGCTATCTGTGACCTTGACATGTTTGATAGTACATGTATATTTGCCAATCAAAACATTCTTAGATATTACATAATACTGGGTAAATAAATACTCACACACAAAAAATAAATTTACAAAATTGGGTATGGCATAAAATGTCACTTCAAAATTCTTGTAGTAAAGAAATCTAGTTACTTCATTTTTTAAAATCTAAATAGACTGATGAACTTGTACACCTCAATGTAACCATCAAGAATCTGACAGCTATCATGGTATATTCCATTATAGGTATTGATTATTTCTATGAGACAGCAAGATTATCTTCATCCCAGAGAAAAGGCTTTTATTAGGACTAAATAACATCTCATTAAAGCAATGAATTGCTCACTCACTGGTTCAGTGGGTCACTGTAAGGTCACAAAGTCAGACAGAAACTCTTCAACATTTTTAAGCACAGACAATATTAAAAATTAAAATGGTGGATATACCGGGTATATATGTTTTATTATGATTTTTTTTTCTTTTTAGCCCTGTCATTCAATTAGTCTAGAAAAAGAATTTCAATGAACAATTAATAATAAAATATCCATTGACATCTACAACAGTACTTAGTTATTATATGCATTTAATCATCATTTTAAAATCTTTATTTTCCCAACATTTTCTTGTTCAATAATATAAACAAAAATGAAATAACAACTTACTGCTTTCATTTTTATAAGTTTAGGTTAAATCCTCACAAAAATTAATTATTTGTTAGCAATAAATATCCATGACCATCGTGGTGTCATTTGAGGTCACAGAACTGTCTGGTCAGGTAAGAATACCTCCCTCCCCACAAAAAAACATCTGCTTTATTCAATTTATCACTGAGATCTCATCCGCAACTGATATGTGATTGACAGGGAAGGCACCAGGGGCCTAACAAGGGGCATCACCTGTACTGTAGGTTCATGTTCACAGGGAGGTAAGAGGGTCAATAATCGAGGAACAATGGATATATTTACACAATAGATACTACAGGACAAAGTCTAAACCAAGAGTGTTAAACTGAAAAAACAAAAACAATATATGTGAGTGGGAAAAGGATTTTAAAAATATTATTTAGAAAACACATTTACAAGTTAAAAACTTATATATATATTTATAAATTAATATACACATTGAGATGCTTAAGCATTTTGTTGTTGCTGTTGAAAATCCTTTTTATTTAAATCTACATCTTTTTACTCTAAGTAAGTATGCAAGTAGACATTTAATTAAACAGCCTTCTAAACAATTATTTGTAATCTAAAAATAACTGTTTCAAATCTGTTTGAGCTTCTGTTTGAGTGTGGGTTATAAATTCCCTTTATATCTAACAGACTCAGTATGAGATGTACAGATCATAATCTTTGCTTTGGTAGATGGTTTTTTGCCAAATCCCAAAGAAAATAATAACATGATAAAGAAAACTCATTTTAGCAAGATGCTGCAAGGTCTGATCTCCCTAACCATGATTTCTTCCCCCCCCTTTTTCTAATTAAGTGTTCGTATTAATTGTTCCCTACTTTTTGCATGACATTGTTGATTTCTTTGATATGCAGTTCTGTGCAAAATGACCTCCAGGTCTAACATTACATTGGCTTTACCAAACTGGCAAAGGGAATTTTCTGTCAGTTATGAATGAATATACACATCATAAAATTCATTTGTAAAAAGAAAGTAATATGGATGTCAAAAGTTGCTGTTGGTTATATTAATCCATAATCCCATAGACACTCTATTATTCAGTTATTGTATGAAATGAACCCATAAAGATAACAAATACATGTATATGTTTCAAAAGAAGCCTTACAGTGAAACCACATTATCTCAAACTTGATGGGACTTGGAAAAAACTCCAGTTATCTGAGGCAGCGAAGCTTTGAGAAGAAGAGGGTAAAATATGTCTTAAAAGACTAAGAACTTGTGACTTTGAATTCACTTTGACATATTCATGGTACCATATTTATAATCCCTATTAACCACCCAGGCGCTTAGAAAATTGCAAGAAGGCAGTTATTTTGGTTTTCTCTTTATAATATTTTATATCATATTTTAACTTCAACAAATTTTTTTAAAAAATTCAGAGAACAATTAAAAGTTTTCTATCTTTCCTTTGTGTCAAGATTATCCACACAAATTATACTAAATGATTCATTTTCTGACCAAGAAATTAAAGAATAGACAAGGACAACAAATTTCGTAGGTAACTTTCATTTTCAGTAATACATAATGATTAGGTCTTCCTAAACATCTTTCACTTTCAGGAATACTTTACTTTACCCAATAACCAAGTTTCATTTTCACTTTCTTCAAAGTATGGCGGACTTCAATACCATTCTAGATGATTTCAATCACTGTACAGTACAGGGGGCCCTTATTTTCTGACAATCGAAAAAGACCTAGGGGGCGCTTATAGAGGTGGGGGGCGGTTAATAGGAATTATACAGTATTCAAGATATAAGTGTTAAAGATACCAATGTTAAACTGAATAGTCTGCCCAACAATTTTATATTTCATGACCTTTAGATCTCAATATACTGATAATTAAAAGCAAGTTTTTCATCGCAAGTATGTCATATGTCTTTCCATTACATAGCAATCAACTCAGAGGACAAAAAATTTTCATTTGCTTTAGCATATACTTTTAATAACTGCAAATTTTCCCAGGAGAGGGTTGGACCGGTGCTGACACAACTTTCCTAGTTAGAATATTCTGTGTCTCAGGACAAGCCGTTAAACTGGATCTGTAGGACATTATAATATCATTTTAACAATTAGAACATTCTATTTACACCTTTCCCACCCCCTTTTAGATCAACATATGGATTCCAAATTGATTTAGTAAACTGGATACAACAAAGAAAAAATAATATAAATGTTATGAAGCTTTCCTATTCTATAAGGTTCTTGATTTGCAGTCTTTTATGGATACAGTGGAAAGAGAGATAACTCTATCATTATGCCTGCATAGAAAAACTTCAATTTGATGTTGCCTACCACTCTTATAATAGTTATGCAGATGTTTCAAATCCAAAAGCATAACTAAAGTCTAAACACTTAAAAGATGCTTTTAATAATAAAATATTGTATTTTCTCATTCTAATTAACAGAGCAAGTACGAGTGTCATGTCTTATTCAGTTATTGACATTCACTTAAATAATACTGTATGCAGATGTCGATAGAATAAACATTATTGATGCTTTGGGGTTGAAATATAGAATGTTTTCCCCTTGAAAAACGTGGCCATACCCTTGAAGACTTCTTTCTAATATATGCTTCTGATGCAGATGCAAGGCACTCCGTACTAAGTGACGTCATTTCAATGTTCAAATTTCCCTCCAGACGCAAAAGAGTTACGAAGTATGCCAAATTAAGCTTCATTTACAGAGAAGTAAATACATGTTATTTATACGTCTGCTCAGCATTATGCTTTTTAATTTGGTAAAGTGCTATGATTTCTAAACAAAAAAAGAACTTGAACTATTCTATGTTGACGTTGATGGCTCAATTTAATGCAGATTGTGTTGGCTACTTTCACTTTCGAAATGCTTTCTGCCAAGAAAAATAACGTTTCACAAAATGCTAGACTTGTACATGTCACAGGCGTCTTAAAATGGGAGATACACAACTTTCACATTTTTTAGCTAAAATATTACGCCATGAAGCCATCAACAGGGGACTACAGGTGTCGGAAGGTATGATAAAGCTGCTTTTCAATCAAAAGACATTTTTATTTTCTTCATTTTTTTTAAAATCTCTCACTTATCAGTTAATATGTTGCAAGTGCTTGCCTTAATGATATTTTTCTCATGTTTTCTCTTTTCTTGTTTTTGTAGATGGCTATGTTGACGTAGATGATATCTTAGAACTGTCTGAGGCCAGGGGCAGGACAGAGGAAGATGTTAGAAGAATTGTCAAGAATGACAGCAAAGGAAGATTTAGCCTGAGAGAAAATCCATTTCTACAAATTAAGGCCACACAAGGACATTCATTTAAGGTAAAAAAAGATTTTTCTGATTTTCTGCTTCCTTATATTAATATGAGAGTTGCAGAATAAATTATGCTCAATTTTAGATTATGAAGTTTCATAAAAATATAACACATGAGGACTATGTCACCTCTCAAGTTTTATAAGCCTGGCTCAGTAAATGTTTGGCAAGTTATATCACCAGGGCTTCTTTTTTTATTTCACATAGTCTTCAAAAGCACATTCTACCCAGCTAACATGTGTTTCCTAATAACTCCATAATGAAAGAGTTCTGTTAATTTTGAAAAATATCTTGCTTTCAAGTATTTGAGAATGAGCTGTTAGGCATCTTAACTGTTTTGAAGACATATAAAATTGTGTGTGGTGACAATGGATATATTTGTGTTAATTTGTAGTAGTGTCAATTTATCATTATTTTTTTATTGTATCAGAATAAAGTAAAATATTTAAACACATTTTATAAATGTACCTTATGTCCCACTCAATTAATTCTTAATTGAGATAACAACGACAAAATGGCAGTAATTAATTTGCCTTTTATTAAAAAAATTAATCATTTATGAAAATCTTTCAGATACCTAAGCCTGACCTAACACTTGTCACCCATCACACACAAGTGCGCTGTGCCTTACATGGCACCCGAAGCAGAAACTGGGATTCCATTAAATCACAGGTAAAGTAAATATGTTTATATTGCACTCAGTTTAGAAAGAAAATAAATATCAGTGTATTTTAAAATATTCACTGTTAATTTAAAAAATCTAAATTTTTGGGTAATTTAATATTATTTACATCCACTGAATGTTATTTCCTGTAATTAAGAAAACCATTGTTGTTTATTAGTAATACTGAGTACCACTTGGCATATCATCTCAACAGATTTCGAAAACAGTAGCTCTTTCATCAATGAAGCGTATGATGAAGTACATATCAATAATAAAATGTCTTGCTAGTATGGGAATAAATGTTGCAGCTGGTGCAAAAAAAAAAAACACAACATAATGTGCTTATTTGCATGGTCTTATGTGCATGCTAGCTATTAAAATTATATCTAGTAACATTACTTTCTTTGGTTTTAAACTATAATCTCTTGATTTTTAAATAGTGCTCTTTGACACAGCATTAACTGTAAGAGATGACACATTGACAAGAAAATTTTTTAATCTATTACTTGCCTTTCATTTAATAATCACATAAGAAATGTTTTAAATAAAGACCTAATACCTTGATGGATTCTGCCTTCATGATGTGTTTTCTGAACCACTTATTTTTTTCATATATCCTTGTATTCAGGATATGTAACCAAAGGAGGATGTTGATAAACAGAATGGTGATGTTTTGAGAAGGAAGTGACATTAAGATTTCTATCCATGTTAAGTGAGGGTCGTGTAAATTAAACTGGAATAAATGAGGACACTGTGAGACTAGAGCAGTGGTATGATTGGTTGGTGATGTTGGTGATGACAGAGTGTGAGAGAGATATTTTACAAAATCTTGAAATAGATTTAGGATTGATTTGAGGATGACATTAGTAAAGGTGTTAGAGAGGTCTTGACATGGTCTTGAGATAAATGTCATATGAGATACTTAATCATTTGGTGATTGGTAAAGATGTGATAGAGATATTTACATGATCTCAAGACAGATCTCCTGTGAGATACATGAGAGAGGTCGACATGATCTCGAGATAGACCTCCTGTTATATACTAGTACTTACTATTGGTTTTGTGATGACGGTGGTAAAGGTGTGAGACAGATCTTGACATGATTTCGAGATAGACCTCCTGAACTCACTGATTGGATGTAGGGTCCTTTTAAGGTCCATACTGAGCTATGCTGTATCTTTTTTAATCCCTGTTGTCACTTTGTTTAATATGTTGGATGTGTCAATGTAGGATGTCACACAGCAATTGATATTTAAGATGTCGCAGGCTCACTGTGTTATTTTCTTAGTGCACTCCAACTACACTTAATGTAAACAACAAATTAATCTTCACTTGTAGAAATATTTTTATAAATTTCCGTCACTTCTTTTATATCAATTTTATTGATTTGTGTCTAGTATGGAAAACACAGGCATATTCTTCTTTATCTCTTATCACACAGCATTCTGAATTGCCTTATATGAGATGTTTTGATATTTGAATAAGACAGGAAGTTTTTTGAACTTGTCCTATCTATCCTATACACACCACTTCCCTGTGTATATAAATATTTAGCTTCCTTTATGTAATGATAATATTAGTCATAAAAGTACAATCCTTATAGTGTCAAGAGAAACATATACATCTAATTTTTTTTAATCTTGAACACTGATATCTGAAATACTATGGATGAAACGTTTGTAGATAATGAACAGTTTTTGAGATCAAAAATCCATAAAACAATACAAAATAGGAGCAGAGCAAACACAGATCTCCAAAACATCAGAAGTGGGATCAGGTGCCATGGAGAAGTGAGCATCCCCTGCTGACCGGTGGATATGACAAAGTGATATGGAAGTCCCTGCAACAACTTATTTTTAAGCATGTCACCCTTGATGTATAAATTGCCAGATATCTTGTAGGTTTTTTTTCTCAGTCCCATTGAATTTCAGATAACAGGGTTTGACTGTACTTCAATTTTTGCAAATTTTAAAATATATAATACAGCAAAACTCGTATAGTACGAATACAGACATTGCGAATTCATGGATATAGCAAAGTTGTCTTGGTTCCCCAGCTACATAAATTTAATGGATTTCATATACGGTAATAACAAATTATGGATATATCGAAGTAATTTCATAGGTCCCAGTGACTTCATTATAACCGAGTTTTGCTGTGTATATATATATATATATATATATATATATATATATATATATATATATATATATATATATATATATATATATATATATATATATATATATATATATATATATATATATATGAACTATGTATATCCATTTTGATAATGTAGAATTAATAGAGGGCAAACAATTTTTGGCAAATTGAACCCCTTCTATGTCTTATGACACATTGATTAGTACAAGTGATGGTGTGATGACTCTGTTTAAGGCTCAATAAATGTCCCAATTTAGTAACTTTAAATATTTAGGGATGAAAATATAATTATGATTCAATATAATAAAAACAATATATAAACATCAATGATAATAAAATTGTTCTAGATGTACATGAGTGTATGCATGTACACAATAACATGTACAAGTATTTATGCATAATTTAGTCTGTTTATAAACATAATTATTGGAGATTTTAAAAAAAAATGACGTAACATGTGTTGGTGTCCTATTGAGATGCACTAGCTGTGGGATAGTATCAAGATAAGAATATATTGTGATTAAATATAGGATATAATCAACTTAAATTTACAGGAAATGGTTATATGTAGAAGTAGAATATAAAGGTATAATCCAAGTTAAGGTTAACTGTTGAAATGAGTCATTGGTTTTTTGCTGTAAAATTTCCTTCTATAAATCTTTGGTGCTTTAAGTCACATAAACAAAAGCCAAGAAATGCTGAATCAATTGTTTTTGATATTCATAAGGGCACATACATGTATAAAGGCTGGTGCACATTCAATTAAAGATTTGTTTTATACTACCAATTGTGCACAACTCTCAATCCTTTTTAGCTCACCTGAGCCGAAGGCTCAAGTGAGCTTTTCTGATCAAAATTTGTCCGTTGTCTGTCGTCGTCATTGTTGTCATTAACTTTTCACATTTTCGACTTCTTCTCAAGAACCACTTGGCCAATTTCAACCAAACTTGGCACAAAGTAGTCTTAGGTGAAGGGGATTCAAGTTTGTTCAAATGAAGGGCCACACCCTTATTCAAGGGGAGATAATTCAGAAATAGTGAAAATTTGATGGTATGTTTTAAAAATCTTTTTCTGAAGAACCACTGTGCCAGGAAAGATGAAACTTATAGGGAAGCATCCCCAGGTAGTTTTGATTCAAGTTTATTCAAATCATAACCCCCTTGGGTTAGGGCGGGGCCACAATGGCCGATCAAAGTTTTACATAGAAATATATAGGAAAATTCTTTTAAAATCTTCTTCTCAAGAACCACTGTGCCAGGAAAGATGAAACTCTTAGTGAAGCATCCTCAGGTAGTTTAGATTCAAATTTGTTCAAATCTTGACCCCTGGGAGTAGGGCCGGGCCACAATGGCCGATCAAAGTTTTACATAGAAATTTATAGGAAAATTCTTTAAAAATCTTCTTCTCAAGAACCACTGTGCCAGGAAAGATGAAACTTATAGGGAAGCACATGTAGTTTAGATTCAAGTTTGTTC
The DNA here is from genome assembly GCF_032062105.1 of Saccostrea cuccullata. Classification (NCBI taxonomy): domain Eukaryota; kingdom Metazoa; phylum Mollusca; class Bivalvia; order Ostreida; family Ostreidae; genus Saccostrea; species Saccostrea cuccullata. The sequence continues at coordinate 78,632 of NW_026923300.1, read as the reverse complement.
AAATCATGACCCCCAGGGGTAGGGCAGGGCCACTGTTTTAACAAAGAAATATATAGGAAAATTCTTTAAAAATCTTCTTCTCAAGAACCACTATGCCAGGAAAGATGAAACTCATAGGGAAGCATCCTCAGATAGTGTAGATTCAGGTTTGTTCAAATCATGACCCCTGGGGGTAGGGCGGGGCCACAATGGCCGATCAAAGTTTTACATAGAAATTTATAGGAAAATTCTTTAAAAATCTTCTTCTCAAGAACCACTGTGCCAGGAAAGATGAAACTTATAGGGAAGCATCCTCATGTAGTTTAGATTCAAGTTTGTTCAAATCATGACCCCCAGGGGTAGGGCAGGGCCACTGAGTGGCCGATCAAAGTTTAACAAAGAAATATATAGGAAAATTCTTTAAAAATCTTCTTCTCAAGAACCACTATGCCAGGAAAGATGAAACTTATAGGGAAGCATCTTCAGATAGTGTAGATTCAGGTTTGTTCAAATCATGACCCGTGGGGGTAGGGCGGGGCCACAATGGCCGATCAAATTTTTACATAGAAATATATAGGAAAATTCTTTAAAAATCTTCTTCTCTGGAATAGCAAAGGCATGAATGATATTTTTTTGGATGCATCTTCAGGTAGTGGAGATTCAATTTTGTTCAAATCATGACCCCTGGGGGTAGGGCGGGGCCACAATGGCCGATCAAATTTTTACATAGAAATATATAGGAAAATTCTTTAAAAATCTTCTTCTCTGGAATAGCAAAGGCATGAATGATCATATTTTTATGGATGCATCTTCAGGTAGTGGAGATTCAATTTTGTTCAAATCATGACCCCTGGGGGTAGGGCGGGGCCACAATGGCCGATCAAAGTTTTACATAGAAATATATAGGAAAATTCTTCTAAAATCTTCTTCTCTGGAATAGCAAAGGCATGAATGATCATATTTTTATGGAAGCATCCTCAGGTACTGAACATTCAAGTTTGTTTAAATCATGACCCCTGGGGGTAGGACGGGGCCACAACATGGAATTCAAATTTTACATAGAAACATGTAGAAAAAATCTTTAAAGATCTTCTTTTCACAATGTAAGCTCAAATGTAAAGGGCAATAAAGCCACAGGTAGTCAAAGAAATATGCAAGCATCCTTAGTTAGTGTAGATTCAAGTTTGTTCAAATCATACCCTCTCCCTTTTAAGGATTGTTTGGAACCACTATTGGGTTTCAACTTTTCAATAATAATCTGATTTATGCTTTTTTTCCTAGCCACATTGCTCAGGTGAGCGATGTGGCCCATGGGCTTCTTGTTTAGTTAAATTATGGCTTAATTTTTAGCTCACTTAAGCCGGAGGCTCAAGTGCGCTTTTCTGATCAAAATTTGTCCCTTGTCTGTCATAGTTGTCGTTGTTGTCCTAAACTTTTCACATTCATCTTCTTCTCCTGAACCACTGGGCCAGTTTCAACAAATCTTGGAATAGAGTAACCTTGAGTAAAGGGGATGACAATTTGTCCAAATGAATGGCCACTCTCTTTCAAGGTGAGATAACTAAGATATAGTTAAAATTGTGTGGGTGCATTTGAAAATCAAGATCAAGAATTGGTTAAAAGAATAAATGGTTGGGACTTCCAAATTACTTCAACATATCCATGGTATTCGAGATATGTGTTCAAGATACTGAAGTTCAACTTGCACTAATTCATAGCAAGATAATATTCTGGGGTTAAATCACTCCATTTTTTATTGTGAGAACCAAGTGCAGTTGTATTTTTTCAAGAAAACTGTAAACCCTAACCTTTGAACTATACAAGATAACCAAGCATTTGAAAAAAAACAATTTTTGCAAGGCCACATTTTTTATGAAAAATTCATTCTTGTCTTCATTTGTAGGGAATATCCAAAATGGGAAGAACACATATTCATTTTGCACAGGGAGATCGGGGAGTCAAAAGTGGTGAGTATAGAGGGAATCACATACCTCACCAGCTTATCATTATGTTTATTATACCCCCCGCAAACGAAGTTTGGGGGAGTATATAGGAATCACCTTCTCCGTCTGTCCGTCTGTCTGTCCCTCTGTCTGTCCGTCCATCTGTCTGTCCGTCCATCCATCTGTCCGTCTGTCTGTGCAAACATGTCCGGTCCATATCTTTTTTACGGAGGAACATTAGAATCTACTACTCCACACAAAGATTGCCTATGACTCAAGGGTGTGTCATGACCTTGACCCAAGGTCATTTGGGGAAGTTCAAGGTCACTGGAAGAAAAATTTCATAATTCGTGTCCAGTCCATATCTTTCTTATGGATAATCTTGGTAGGTTCTCATTTCACACAAAGATTGCCCATGGCCTAAGGGTGTGTCATGACCTTGACCCAAGGTCATTTGAGGAAGTTCAAGGTCACTGGAAGAAAAAATTCATAATTCGTGTTTAGTACATATCTTTCTTATGGATAAACTTGGTAGGTTCTAATTTCACACAAAGATTGCTCATGACCTAAGGGTGTGTCATGACCTTGGGTCAAGGTCATTTGGGGAAGTTCAAGGTCACTGGAAGAAAAAATTCATAATTCGTGACCAATCCATGTCTTTCTTATGGATAAACTTGGTAGGTTCTAATTTCATACAAAGATTTCTCCTGACCTAAGGGTGTGTCATAACCTTAACCCAAGGTCATTTGGGGAAGTTCAAGGTCACTGGTAGAAAACTTTCATAATTTGTGTCCGGTCCATATCTTTCTTATGGATAAACTTGGTAGGTTCTAATTTCACACAAAGATTCCTCCTGACCTAAAGGTGTGTTATGACCTTGAACCAAGATCATTTGGGGAAGTTCAAGGTCACTGGAAGAAAAATTTCATAATTCGTGTCTGGTCCATATCTTCCTTATGGATAAACTTGGTAGGTTCTCATTTCACACAAAGATTTCTCCTGACATGAGGATGTGTCATGACCTTGGGCCAAGGTCATTTGGGGAAGTTCAAGGTCACTGGAAGAAAAATTTCATAATTCGTGTCTGGTACATATCTTTCTTATGGATAAACTTGGTAAGTTCTCATTTCACACAAAGATTGCTCCTTAAGGATGTGTCTTTAAAGTCATTTGGGGAAGTTCAAGGTCACTGGAAAAAATTTCTAATTCGTGCCCGGTCCAAATCTATTATGGAAAAACTTGAATCTACTCCTTCACACAAACATTGCTTATGACCTGAGGTTGTGTCATGACTTTGAACCAAGGTCATTTATGCAAGTTCAAGGTCACTGACAGAAAAAGTTCATAATTCATGTCTGGTCCATATATTTAGTCTATTTTTTTAATTAGGTTGCGTCTTTGTTTCATTTATAAAAAATATAATGAGCAATTACATTTGCACTAAAAATGTTTAAGCATTTCTCTCTTCTCTTAGATCCATAAAATATTCATGATTTAGCACTTCTGAAAAACCCAGCGGGGGGCATTTTGTCCCATTTGGACAGTTCTAGTTTGATTTTAGGCATGTGCTTTTTATATTTGCAGGCTTTCCACCATACTGTGACATGGCCATTGAAATTGATGTAGAAAAGGCTATGAGGGGTAAAGACTAAATCATTAAAAAATTTAAAGATGAAAAATTTGCATTTGCTCAGTGACAAATAATTTTGAATATATTTTGGATTTTTTTTTTCAGATAAAATCAAGTTTTACATTTCTGAAAATGATGTGGTGCTAACGGAGGGGGAAAATGGTTTTATTTCAAGAAAATATTTCAAGAAAGCTTACAAACTTGGTTCAAGTAGGTCTTTTATGTATATAGAGTTTGCTTTTTAAAAAGAAGTATCAACCTGTTTTAATTAATTGATGAAAAATGCAGAGATTCCACTTTATCACTATGCCTCATAATACTTTTTTTAACAAATTAAAATGCTTTTTAAGGACATACACAATCTACCTTACCTACTGATAATATTTCAATATATTCCTATATAAAGATTATAGTGTCGTCAGATGTTCATAGACAAAAAAATCAGCATTACATTACCAGGTTTTTTTGAAAGATATCAGTTGATGAATATTCTTGGATGATCCATAGAAAAATACTGTAGACGTACTTTTTTCCACGGGGTCATTATTCAGCGGAATCTCTGTTGAATTTGTGTGTAGAAATTAAATTATGCGGATTTCCTAGAATGTCACTATATGCCTTACATTTATATTAAGTATGCTTGGACAAATTTCCGTGGAAAATTTGTGACCGCGTACATAGCGTAAATTAATACTACACGGAAAAATGTACTTCTACAGTATATAGAAAATATATTTAAGATCTCACTTTTATAAAAAATTTGTTTTAGAAGAAGTGTACAACACCGCTTACATAGACTTTAAAATATAGCACACAGTTCCTTCAAGAATTGGAACTCTTCAACTGCAAAAAAGTTCAAACTATGCTGCGTATGTCCTTAAATGAAAGTGTTTAAATTAGACATTTACTATTTGTTCTAACATCAATCTTTTTCAGGAGAAGCATTATCATTTTGAAATTTAATGAAAATTGAACTGTACCACTGCTTGGCATCATGCAATTAATACATGACTATGTGTGATGAGACGTGATTGACTTACCTATTCTGTGATACAAGAGAATTTAATTTATACCTACGTGCCATATTTTTATTTCATTTTTAAAATCCTATTTGTATTGCGACTAAAACTGTAAATATATTTGGTTTTTGTCAGAAATTACAGGGTTTTTTGCTTTGGAAAATTCTGAATTGAATAAACTTATAAAGTTACACAGCTAATACTTTTGCATTTGATTTTCTTTTCAATCAATATGTTGTGACTCTAGTGGCTGATATTGTCACTGGAAACATAAGAGTATTATCCATTGAGGTGATTTTAGCAAGAGTTATTCTCCATGGCCGCATATTGTAGGGCAACCTTACCAGATCCCTTCATTACATTCTCTATCCAGAGTTATCCTCCGCTACACTCACAACACCTCTGTCAACGCTCGTTGTACAAGATTCTTGTACAAATTTTAAACAGCGAAGATTCGAAATTTAAATTATAACTAATAATTGTAAATATTGATAAAGATGATAATTCATTATTTATTTTAAATCTATAATCACTCAGAACGACTTATTTTCAAAGATTTTAGGGAACTATTTTGCGGAGTAAAAATTAAAATCTTAATTAAAAAATCCTTTTAAGGTGTAACAAATTAAAATAAATAATGTTTTCCGATAAGAAATATAATTACACACAGTTATAAATACAACTTTTAATCAAAAACAATTGAAGAAAAAAATGAAAAAGTGTGTCATGGTCATTGGAAAGGCTAATATGTTACCTTGTACAAACTGTTTGATAAAAATATCCTGAACAAAAAAATTACAATCATGTAAAGGGTCAAGTTCAGATAATTTGACACTTCAAAAATTGCTCCTTTTTGTCTGTTAAGGAAGCTCGAAACACTGCACACTAAAAAGCTCCGTTTATAGGGTAGTTTTATGCATTTAGAGGGATCTACCATTAGATACAAGATTTGGAAAATTATTTACAGTTAATTACCTGATTTGTAATAAATTAAATTATTTTAAACATTAAATAAGAGCAAAAATAAGTTATTGAATTCATTATTTTCAATAATTTTCCCAATGTAAGTAAACAGCAGTGATTTCTGCTCACAAATAGTCCACAAATATTTCTGGCTGAAATAAGGCTGGTACCCATGTTATAAATGAATGAAATAGTCTCAACATGCACACCTTTATATGATATATTATTCTCCCAAGTCCAACAAGAGGCCCAGGGGCCACAGCGCTCACCTGAGCACATCGGGCTTGAATTTCCTCCCCCCCCCTTCCAGGCGATCATCATTTGAACAAACTAGAATCTACACTACCTGAGGATGATTCCATATAAATACCCCGGGTATCACTAATCATAGCTTTGAAGTACTTGAAAAGAAGATTTTAAAAGGTTTCCCTATATATCCCTATGTAAAACTTGGGTCCCATTTTGGCCCCACCCTATCCCCAGGGCCAGGGGTCATGATTTTGAATCTACACTACCTGAGGATGATTCCACATGAGTTTCATCTTTCCTGGCCCAGTGGTAATTGAGAAGGATTTTTAAAGATATTTCCTATGTAAAA